>NC_080177.1:7578262-7633262 GCF_950295315.1 Erinaceus europaeus
CCTTGGCCTGAGACTCTCTTTGCCAAAGAATCAAAAAAAAAAAATTTTTTTTAAATAATAATAATAAGCAAAACCTTTGGAATCCCTGGTGCCCAGCTTTGCCAGCCTGAGCAATGGTTTTGGATCTTTCTAGAGGATTCTCTGTGTGGAGCTGCATGTGGGTGTAGGGCCAACCTGGTTTCCAGCTGTTTGCCTAGAATGTCAGCACAGCACCATGGAGCCCTGAGAAGGAACAAGACACAGTGCTTGGTCTGCTCTTCAATGTGCTGTTGGACTTTGAGAAAGTCACTCCAGTTCTCTGAGCTCTGAATTCCTTCGTGAGCTGTCAGGTTGAATGTTCTTAAATTCCTCCGAGATTCTTTTATTCTATTCTAGTGACAAACCAGGACCTTCAACACTCCCAAGCCAGGTTTTCCATTCAGATAGAGAGACATGGAGAAAGAGAGGGGAAAAAGGGAGACACTAGAGCAGCTGAGCTTCCCCTAATACTGTCAGACCTTCCAGGCAGTACCTGGATTCAAACCCAGTCCGTGTGCCTGGCAAGACGTGTGTCCTACCCAGTGAGCAGTCTCTCTCCAGCCTCAGTTCTCAGTTTCTTTTCAAACAATCAGTTAATTATTTCTGTGAGAGAGACATCAAGGCACTACTCAGCCCTGGCATATGGCTGTCTAACTTTAAGCTGTCTTCCCAACCCCTGTCACTCTCCCACACACACTTCTACAGTGGCTGAGGAAACAGAGACTTCCCTTGCTCTCCACGCAGTGTTTTAACACCTCGTTTTCTGGTAATTAATTAGTTTACTCCTTTGGAAAATCGTGTTTGCCCATGTCCTGCCATGCTCAAGGCTCTCGGAGGCTCGCTGGCATGCTGGGTGCTTGTGGGTTTCCTGTTGGCTTCCAGGAGTGTTTGTTTGTGTTTCAAAAGCTGCCAAGTGCTTAACGATTAATTTAATTCTGAAGTTAAGTGCTTATAGGGTAGTTCCTTTGTGATAAAAGTGATAAAGTCTCCTTTACTTGACAAAAAAGGTTGACATGCAGTATTTCCAGCTGTTCAGTATGTTAAAAGCTATGTTGACAAGGCTGGGTGGTGGCACACCTGCTTAAGCATGTTACTGTGCTCAAGGATCTGGGTACAAGCCTCCAGTCCCCATCTGTAGGAGGGAAGCCTTCCAAGTGGTAAAGCAGGGCCACATATCTGTCTGTCTGTCTGTCTATCTATCTATCTATCTCTCACCTTTCTTTGTGTTCCTTTTTTTCTTTATTGGGGGATTCATGTTTGTCATTCAACAATAAATACAGTAGTTTGTACATGCATAATATTTCTCAGTTTTCCACATAACAGTACAACCCCCCCCCAGGTCCTCTGTCATCCTTTTCCAGGACCTGGACTCTCCCACCACCCGCCCCAGCGTCTTTTACTTTGGTGCAGGACACCAACTCCAGTCCAGGTTCTGCTGAGTGTTTTCTCTTCGGATTTTGTTTTTCAATTTCTGCCTAAGACTGAGGTCATCCCATATTCATCCTTCTGTTTCTGACTCATTTCACTCAACATGATTTCTTCAAGCTCCATCTTAGACGGTCTCTCCCCTTTCTATTTTCCCCTTCTTTCTCCATTTCTCTCTGTCTCTATCCAGGGTGCCTCTCTGATCTATGAATATATTGTAAAAGGTTCTCTTTAATGTACTAGGACTTTTCTTGGTCATTTTTGCCATCCAGATGGTTCCATGCAATAAAAACTCTGAATAAAAGAAATGGACATGGCAAGGGAGTTGGGCTGTGGTGCACTTGATTGAGTTTACAAGTTACTATGTGCAAGGACTGGGGCTTAAGACCCCGGTCTCCACCTGTAGAAGGGGTGCTTCTCAAGCGGTGAAGCAATGCTACAGGTGTCTCACTTTTCCTCTCCCTCTTGGTCTCCCCCTCCTCTCTTAATTTCTCTCTGACCTGTCAAATATAAGAAAAATCAAAATAAAATGAAAAAACGAGGGAGTCAGGTGGTAGTGCAGTGGGTTAAGCACAGGTGGCACAAAGCGCAAGGACCGGTTTAAGGATTCTGGTTCCAGCCCCCGGCTCCCCATCTGCAGGGGGATCACTTCATAAGTGGTGAAGCAGGTCTGCAGGTGTCTATCTTCCTCTCCCCTCTTTGTCTTCCCCTCCTCTCTCCATTTCTCTCTGTCCTATCCAACAACGATGACATCAATAACTAAAACAACAACAAAAAAGGGGGGGTCAACAGAAGGGAATAAATAAATATTTAAAAATAAATAAATGACTATGTGGTTTCACTCATTTTTCTATATCTGTTTATCTGCACAGTCATTCTTTCTATACACACAATTTTACTGAGTATTTACTCTTGTCCCTGTGTCCAGAACAGTATACACAAGATAAATGAGACAGGAGAAGTTAAAAAAAATAATATATATATACATACACTCAGTCAGGAAGGTAAAATGCACCCTGCAGTTATTATATTTCATTTTTATTTTTATTATGATTATTATAAAGACATTCCCAGGGGGAGTCGGGCTGTAGCACAGCGGGTTAAGCGCAGGTGGCACAAAGCACAAGGACTGGTGTAAGGATCCTGGTTCGAGCCCTGGCTCTCCACTTGCAGGGGAGTTGCTTCACAAGCATTTAAGCAGGTCTGTAGGTGTCTGTCTTTCTCTTCCTCTCTCTGTCTTCCCCTCCTCTCTCCATTTCTCTCTGTCCTATCCAACAACAACAACAATATTAACTACAACAATAAAACAACAAGGGCAACAAAAGGGAATAAATAAATAAAATTAAATTAAAATTAAAAATTAAAAAAAGGACATTCCCAGGAATCTATGGGAGGGAGCAGGGCTGTGCCTGGGGCCCAAGGGAAAGGTTTCTGGACACATACATTGGGTATTGAATAAAGACTAGGAGTTTTCTGGGCCAACAAGATGTGAGAACAAACATGACCCTCTACTCTGAGACTGTAGAGATGAGAACTCTCACAAGTGGTTCTGTGTGGATGAGATAGAATGTAAACCCAGGAGACCGGAGGCCCAGTGTGGAAGATAAGGCTGGATGAGACCCCTACCCTAAAGAAAGTCAGTGGAGGCATTTCTCTGGGACAGCCCACACTTGGTCCTGGCTTCTTTTCACAGACTCTGAGGGGATTTCTTCAGAGGAGAGGGAGAGGGAGAGGGAGAGGGAGAGGGAGAGGGAGAGGGAGAGGGAGAGGGAGAGGGAGAGGGAGAGGGAGAGGGAGAGGGAGAGGGAGAGGGAGAGGGAGAGAGAATCAGGTCTTGTTTTGAGGTGATCTGCTGGGGCCAGGGTGGAGAGTTGCTTTAGCATAGAGAAGCCAGGAGGAGGAAAAACCTGCTTGGTGACTGTTGCTGACTCCAATCTAGAGAAACTAGGCCCTAAACAAGGGCATGGCTGGGAGGAGGGAGTCAGAAAGCACAGGCTTGGGCTCTGGAGACCTCAGTTCTGATCCCGGCTCTTTGTAACCCACCTTTGAGTATTTCTTCAGTTCCGGAACGTGGTCCCTGTTATCTCAATGAGGACGTTGGACTGAATGCTCTATAGATCTGACAAACTAGGAGAGTTTGGCCTTCTGAGGATCCCCCACCCCGATCCCCCTTGTAGCTAGACACAGCAAGAAAGGGAAAGCTTCAGTTCTGTAGGGAAAGCTTCAGTTCTGTAGTGGAGCAAGTCCTCAGTTCACGTTATTTGGTTCAGCATGGTTCTGTTGTAACACTGAGGGGGGAATAAAGAAAATTCCAAACCCCCAAAGAACTTTGACCTAGGCAGTGGTGCACCCAGTTAATCACACATAGTATAAAGCTCAAGGACCCATGTGAGGATCTGGGTTTGAGCCCCTGACTCCCTACCTGCAGTGGGGACGTTTCACAAGCAGTGAAGCAGGACTGCAGGTATCTGTCTTTCTCCCATTCTGTTTCCCCACCTCTCTCAATTTACCTTTGTTTTGTCAGATTAAA
The DNA here is from genome assembly GCF_950295315.1 of Erinaceus europaeus. NCBI lineage: Eukaryota > Metazoa > Chordata > Mammalia > Eulipotyphla > Erinaceidae > Erinaceus > Erinaceus europaeus. The sequence goes on from NC_080177.1 coordinate 7,582,236, forward strand.
TAAAGGTTTTTTGTTTGTTTGTTTAGAAATCACTAAAATTGGTGTTAGTAGCATACCTGACTCCCATGCTTAAGGTTCTGAAGGTCCCAGGTTCCATCGCTGGCACCACCATAAACCAGAACTAATCTCTCTCTTTATATACCTACCTCTCTATTTCTCTCTCATGAAAAATAAAGATTAGCTAAAACATCACAGAGTCAAATTGAACTCACATCTCAAGATGGAGAATTCAGTGACCATTTCTCTTAGGATCATTCAGATCATCTCTTGATGTAAAATAATCTTGATATCCTTTCATACATGAGCTGTATCATATAAATACTCAAAGGTTTATCCTTTTGTTCAATCAGTAACATCCTGTAGACATCTTTTCTGCATCTTGTTGATGCTCAAATATATCAAACACGCCCTGTGATTTATCTGTGTGTCCTTATTTTAATGAGGCGTTGGATTTCATTCATTAGTAAACTGAAGTACTTGGGTGTTGGGAAAAGTCATGGCACCTTTCTGCAGAGAAAAACAGAAAAAAACATGTCATTACTTTCACCACAGCCCATTCTACTCAACTAGAATATCAAGAGGGGTGAGGATTTGCCTCACCTTCGATTTTTCTCTTACAAACAAGACTACGGGGCTTTTGTGTACATAGGTGCATCAACACATTTGTCAAATGATCTCCTACCAGTGAAACTATAGGGCAAGGTGTATATACACTTTAACAGTTTAAAATTTAATTTAAGATTGTTCACTTGGGCTGGCTGGTGGCATACCCAGTACAGTGTACCAGTTACAATGCTCAAGGACCTAGTTCAAGCCCCCACTTCCCACCTATGGGGGGTGGGCTTCACAACTGATGGAGCAGTTCTGTAGGTGTCTCTTTTTCTCTCTCCCTCCCTACCTCCCCTTTTTCTTTCATTTCTCTCTGTCTCATAAAATATTTTTTAAAAAAATAAAATGTTGCAGCCTAGGGGGATACACAGTAGTAGAATATAGGCCTCCCAAACTTGAGGTCTGATTATGGTCTCTGGTGCTATATATGTGACACTGATATGTCCTCTCTCTCTCTCTCTCTCTCTCTCTCTCTCCCTTTCTCTCTCTCTCCCTCCCTCTCTCTCTCTCCCCTTTCTCTCTCCCCTTCTCTCTCTCCCCCTTTCTCTCTCTCTCCCTCTCTCTCTCTCTCTCCCCCTTTCTCTCTCTCCCTTTCTCTCTCTCCCTCTCTCTCTCCCCCTTTCTCTCTCTCTCTCTCCCTTTCTCTCTCTCTCTCTCCCTCTCTCTCTCTCCCCCTTTCTCTCTCCCTCTCTCTCTCCCCCTTTCTCTCTCTCTCCCCCTTTCTCTCTCTCTCCCCCTTTCTCTTTCTCGCTCTCTCTCTCTCTCCCTCTCCCTCTCTCTCTCTTTCTTTGCCTCCAGGGTTATTGCTGGAACTCAGTGCCTGCAGTATGAATCCACTGCTCCTGGAGGCTATTTTTTTCCCTTTGTTGCCCTTGTTGTTTTATTGTTGTAGTTATTATTGATGCCATCATTGTTGGATAGGACAGAGAGAAATGGAGAGAGATGGGGAAGAGAGGGAGAGAGAAAGATAGACCTGCTTCATAGCTTGTGAGGTGACTCCCCTGCAGGTGGGGAGCAGGGGGCTCGAACTGGGATCTTCACACTGGTTCTTGGACTTTGCCCCACACCTGCGCTTAACCTGCTGCACCACCACCCAGAGACTCTCTCTCTCTCTCTCTCTCTCTCTCTCTCTCTCTCTCTCTCTCTTTCTCTCTCATATTATTACACTAAAATAAATGTCTAGAGGTACATATTGTTAAACATTCTCCCCGTAAAGTTCTACCAACATACTTACAATGTAACTTAACTTTGTGTTGTTGTTGCTTCTGCTATTGGCTAGGACAGAGAGAAATTGAGAGAGGAAGGGGAGACAGAGAGGAAGAGACAAAAATAGACACCTCTCAGGAAGCTCCCTCCACCCACTCCCCATAGGTGGGGAGCAGGGAGTTCGAACCCTGATCCTTGCACAGATCCTTGCACTAGGTATATTATGAGTGCTTAACTGCGTGTGCCAACACCCAGCCCCCTAACTTCACTTTCCAATTCATTAGGACACCAGGGTTGGGTTTTGGGCAGAGTGGAGACTGGGGAAGCCCTTGTCTGCCTGATGACTCTCTCTCTTCCTTGAACATTGGTAAATTCAAGTCCTTGGGCCCAGTGGTGGGGGTGGGTGGGGGTGGGGGTGGGGGGGGGTTCTGAGACCCTTCCAGGAGCTCTTGGAAAGCAGCGGGGAGTCAGGCCACCCAGCTGATGGCTGGGTGAGATGGAGGCACTTTCTAGATTCTTCTCCAAGGTGACTCACCCTGGATCCTGGAACACTGGATTTTTCGAATACCCGTGTGTCCTTAACACACAAGCTGTAAGATACACAGATGTTGCAAGGTCTCTGTAATCGCAGATATGGATCTTTGCGACACAGCGTGCTCTCTGGGACCATGCCCTTCATTTCTTAGTCTGTCATTTTTCATCTCAAGAGAAATTCCAGCTCTACATGCTTCCTCCTCCTGCCTCCTTCTGGAGGACTTCCTCAGGCTGCAAGGCTTTCAGTCACCACTAGGCCATGGGGTGCCTTCCTTAGGGAAGAATTTCCCAACTGTTGTGTTTCCCTTGGTGGCCAGTCCTGTGCTTCCATCCATCTGTTCAATGCTCCGTCGCTAAACCAAGGCTATCATGACAGTCCTTTTGATGAGGATGTGTCCCTCTCTATCCCGGCCTGCTGATCTGGTGGGATGTTTTGCCTGAGTTGTGGGGTTGTTGGAACTCTTGGGGCTGGCCCTGGTTCTTTCCTGGCAACATCCAGTCCTATAAAGGACAGACCAGAGTTCTGTGGCCTTTGACAATGTGTGTAATTCCACTGGTCCACCCCCCTGCCTTCTGTTTTAATGTGAGAATATCTAAAATGCTCCTTTGTAAGTGATCCTATTGAGAGAGAGAGAGATAAACAGTTTGATGGGGACAGACCTGGAAGTGGGAGATGTTCCAACCCTGAAAGACTGACAGCCTTTAGAAGTTGCTTTTGGGGAGTCAGGCTGTAGTGCAGCGGGCTAAGTGCAGGTGGCGCAAAGCACAAGATCTAGCATAAGGATCCTGGTTCAAGCCCCCGGCTCCCCACCTGCAGGGGAGTTGTTCCACAGGCGGTGAAGCAAGTCTGCAGGTGTCTATCTTTCTCTCCCCCCTCTGTCTTCCCCTCCATTTCTCTCTGTCCTATCCAAAAACAATGACATCAATAATAACTACAACAATAAAACAACAAGGAAAACAAAAGGGAATAAATAAATAAATACTAAAAAAATTTTTTAAAAAGAAGTTGCTTTTAAGAGTGCATCCTACAAATATGTATGTAGATGGGGGTCTACCTGCCAGGGTGTGCGAGCGGGATGCATTCCTAATGTCCCCACTGTCTTTGAGTCCTTGACAGTGGTAACCACACATCCTATCAGCAATCACTGTTTCTGTCTCTACAGTCATTAGAATTTACAAAGCAATGTCAGGGGCCCAGGCGGTGGCTCACCTGGTTAAATGCACATAGTACTAAACACAAGGACCTGCTCAAGGATATGGGTTCAAGCCCCTTACTCCCCACCTACAGAGGGGGAAGCCTCACAAGTGACTAATCAGATCTTCAGGTCTCTCTCTCTCTCCCTCCCTCCCTCCCTTCCTCCCTCCCTCTCTCTCTCTCTCTTTCATTTTTCTCTGTCCTATCCAGTAAAATGGAAAAAAAAATGGCCTCCAGGAGCAGTGGATTCATAGTGCCAGTACTAAGCCCCAGCGATAACCCTGGAGCCAAAAACAAACATTTTTACCCCATTCACTAGTCCCTTTCTCATGCCATCCTGTGTATCAGCACCTCGCTAATTCATTTTGTGGTGTATCCATGCTTTGCTAATTAATGAACAGTCTCCAAATGATTGAGTGACTTGTCCAAGACTAACAAGAGAGAGAGAGACAGGCTTTGAGGCCAAGTTTTCTGATTTCAAACCTGGCTCCTCTCCTAGACCTTACTCTGTCTGTATCCTGAGAAGTCACATGTATGACTGGCTGAGAAAGGTTATCAGGGAAAGAGTCCCTTACCTGGGAGGCTTGGAGATGGGATTGGGGGAACACTTTACTGGAATCATGTGTTCTGACCACAAAAACAGCCCATGACTTATAGCTTAGAAGCTTCTATATTTGTCTGCTTTCTTTTTTAAATGTTGTGTTTACTTTTATTTTAATGAGAGTGTTATATGAGGAGATATAGACGGATACCAGATCACTGGTTAGCTCTGGTTTATACTGGTGCTGGAGACTGAACCTGGGACCTCTGAGCCTCAGACATCAGAGTCTTTTGAATAACCATTATGCTACCTCTCCAATTTAATTTTTCTGTTTCCCAAAGCAAACATATGCCTGACCTTTCCAATAATCGAATAGTATTAAGAATTCCCTCTCAAAATGTAACTCCCTGTTTCAGTACATTTGCAGTGCGGCCACATAATAGAACTACTTGCATTCTATTCCATTAGATCAGAATATAATCGAATGGAAAGGAATGGAAGTTTGTGTTACATTAATAATAGAGTAGAAGGAGTGGGGGAGATAGCATAATGGTTATGCAAAATGACTCAGATGCCTGAGGGACCAAAAGTTCCAGGTTCAGTTCCCAGCACCACCAAAAACTGGGAAGCTGAGCAGTGGTCTGGAAACACGGAAACACACACACACACGCACACACACACACACACACACACACACACACACACACACACACACACACACACAAGTAGGAGTCCATAAAACCATGGTTTCCATAAAAAGATGATGATGAACACATTAAATATGTCCATCAGTGGATAGGAGGCCTGTAGTTTATGATGTACACCTTACTTTTTTTTTTCTGATTTATATTTTTGAATTGCAGACATAGAATGGTGAAATAGTCCAGTAGCGAGACAGCTACTCATTTTAGAGTCGCAACCATGTGGCACCTCTTAAGGCCCAATTACGTGGACTTGATGTTCAAAAAGCACAACACCTCGTGTGTCCACAGGTATAATGATCAACCACTTTGGTTCTGTTGACGGGAGACAGGCATGGGCCAAGAGAGAAAGAGGAGCCTGAGTTCCTGCCCACCCCAGGGAGACTTAGCTGAACCACATCTAGCACTCGGCATGCAGTTGGGTGAGTTAGATGGGAGGGTGCCTCGGTCTCTGCTGGGTGGGGTTGTTGCCAGTGTGATTCGTAGTGGGAGCACAATAGGTGCAGAGGGCAACCAGCAAAACAAATGTATGTTGCTGTGGACAACATACATTTGCATGTTGATGTTCTGCAAGACATCAGAATTGCTTACCAACTAGTCTTGAGATGCAAATGAGTAGATTAATCAACACAGCAGAGCCCAAGTTACCATCCCAGCCAACAGCATTCTGCATTGGGGGTCTGTAGAAGAACCAATAGTTGGGGCCGGACGGTGGCACAGTGGGTTAAGCGCATGTGGCGCAAAGCGCAAGGACTGGCGTAAGGATCCCAATAAGGACCCCTGGCTCCCCACCTGCAGGGGGATCATTTCATAAGCAGTGAAGCAGGTCTGCAGGTGTCTGTCTTTCTCTTCCCCTCTCTGTCTTCCCTAGCTCTCTCCATTTCTCTCTGTCCTATCCAACAACAATAATAACAAGGGTACCAAAAATAGCCTCCAGGAGCAGTGGATTCATAGTGCAGGCACCCAGCCCCAGCGATAATCCTGGAGGCAGAAGAAAAAAAAAAAAACTAAAGAAAGAAAAGAAAAGAAAGCATACAAAGAAGAGCCAGTAGCAGCTAGTCTCTAGAGTTCAGTTTGGGTGTCCTGCTGAAGCTTGGGGATCTTCAGTCTGCTAGAAACCTATATTCTGGGCCCTACCAGTGAAAGTTGTAGATGGGCGGTGATTATTTAAGGATCTGGGCATGAGTTCAAATCCTTACTGTTTGACCTTGAAAATAGGATCTCGCTCTGTACCTCTGCTTCCTTCTGTCTCAGGATAAGCATGAGGATGTTGATTTTGGAAGGAAACTGCCAGAAGCTCATGGAAGTGAAAGGCGAGGCTCAGCTCAGAGGCAGAGAGAAGGCCAGGTCACAGCCCTCAAACTCCAAGTAGTGTGCTTTCTTCACAAGACCCTGTTCACTCTTGTTTTTGTTTGAGGGCATACTCCGTGCTCAGATACAAAAATAGAATGAGGGCTCTTTTTCCACGTCGTTCATTCGATGTTTGGAGAGAGCCAGGAACTTTTGACTGGTTATCAGAAACGCGCAGTAAGAAGTTCCTCTGCTTGAAAGGACATTCAGATACTTGCTCTTCACAGTGAAGATCCTACATTCTCCTAAGAAACAGGCACAAAGGGGGGTCGGGCAGTAGTATGACAGGTCAAGTGCACAAAACGCAAGGACCCACGCAAGGATCCCGGTTCAATCCCCTGCACTGCCCTGTGCTAGAGGTGAGAGGTGTTGCTTTGATGTCTTTCTCATATAAAATTGAGTAAATGATAAATAAATACATCTGCAAAATATAAAATAAACAAAAATAATGAAAGGATGCTTACCTGTATACTTCATCAGGTATTTATCAGAGCAAACCAGTTATAAAAACATACCTCTCTGGGGGTAACTTTATTCTTATTGTTCATAGTTAGAGAAGTATTTAATTACAATGCTGTGACTGTGCCTTAAACTATTATCTCTTAGAGATACAAACTGATCTGTATGACCTCTATAATATGTAGGTATATAATGCAGATATATATCTTAGATAGATAGATAGATATACACACATATGCATATATGTGTATATAGACATCCAGGCATATCCTAGATAAACATTATTATTATTATTATTATTATTATTATTATTATTATCACCAGAGCACTGCTCAGTTCTGGCTTATGGTGGTGTGGGGGTTTGAACCTAGGACTTTGGAGTCTCAGGTATGAGAGTCTCTTTGCATAACCATTATGCTATCTACCCTCCCACCCAATAAACACAATTGTAAAACAGGTTGGAGAAGTAGAATCTGATGAAACAAGAACAGCCACAAGTTGATACCTATTTACGTTGAATGATGAGTCATTGTGGATTTGCTGTAAGATCTTCCCCAGTTTGAAGGTCTCCAAGAATCTCCAGGCCACCAGCATTTAGATGAGGAATGGCTAGACTCTGCGTAACTACCCTGCATGCACTGGGCAGATGGATGCTTCCTCTCTAGCCTCTTATTAGCTCTGACAACAGCTCCAGTTGCGCTGACTTTTCCAGTGAAGAGACCACTGCAAAGAGGTAAAGTGAAGTCCAAAAATCCCATGATAAGTTACAGAGCTTTGATGACGTTGTCTTCCCCTCTTGACTGAAGTATAACACATGTGCAGACGTATGAACAAACCCACTTTATGCTGCTCAGGGTGTTGCCTGTGACCACATCACATCGCCCAGGCCCACTGCTGAACAAGAACGTGTACCAACCTTCTCATGACCTTGGCACTTGCTCTTCTTAGACGCAGCCCTTCTCTTGACTTCCTGCACCTTAGATGAGTCGTGCATGTATTTGGAGCTGTGTCTAAAAGCATCCTGCAATTTTCCCCCCAACATTCTTATTTGTGTGAAACTTCCCTGTGATGGGTCTTAATTATTTTGTTTCCAATGCCATACATTTATTTCATGGTAGAAAGATACTATGATGGAACCAGGGAAATATCCCAGCCTGTCAGAGTGAAGGACTTGCATATCTGAGACTCCAAAGGCTACAGGTTCAATCCTTCAGTCCCCATCTTATGCCAGAGCTGAGTAGTGTTCTCCTTTTCTCTCACACACACATACACACTCCCTCTCTCCCTCTTTCTCCCATAATGAATAAATGTCAGCAAAAGAAATATGCATAGCATATTCATCATGTTATTGACAACTTTGCAAGTATTCCCACTTTAGAGTTATTACAAGTAGCAGATATAAGGATACCAGCATGTCCGTCCTTGAGTGGATATGAATCTGGGTTTATGTTGGATGACATAAATCTTAGGGCATAACCGGTGTATCTTTGGAGTTCAGTCTGGGTGCTCATAAAGCTTGGTGACTTTCAGTGTGAGATCTATATTCTGTGTCCTACCAGAGAAAGTTCCATGTGACAGTGATTGTTCCGGGATATGGGCATGAGTTCAATTCCCAGAGCTGTTTGTTATTTGACCTTGAAATTGTGATCTAAGTCTGAACCGTTGCTTCCTTATGTCTGAGAGAAAGTGTGAGGAAACTGATTGTGGAAATAATTAGGAAAACCTTAAGTAGGAATATGATAGTGGTGGACCATGGATGATGGATGGATGGATAGATGGATGGATGGATGGATGGATGGATGGATGGATGGGCAGAGAGCAAGGGAGACCATAAAGAGTAGGTGTAACATGCATACATTTCTCCTGATTTCATGCATATCTGGTTTAAATAGACAGTAGGTACAACCTTAGAGAATCATCAGCTCAATGGATATTGAAGGAGTGGACATAGAAGAAACCCAACCTCGGTTTTGATTTGGGGGAGAGGGAACCATCAAAGGGGGAGGGGTCCACGGCCAGCATACACTATAGGAGCTATGTGCCTTTTGATAGCACCTCTAATATATGGACCCCATCACTCCCCTATCCTTCTGGCCTCTTTTCTGCTCTGAGTCTCCTCACAAGTCGGTGCTGCCTCACAAGTTGGTCATTCTCACCCATGCCCTGTGTCAGGATGGTCCTCTGTGAAAGCTCCCAGTTCTCTTGTCTGTCCCGTTCCAGTCACCAGGTCTCTGAAGATGAGCTGAGAAACAGGACAGACCTGCATCGCAATGTCCTCTCCTGCCAGAAAAAAAAAAAAAGAAAGAAAGAAAGAAAGAAAGAAAGAAAGAAAGAAAGAAAGAAAGAAAGAAAAAGAAAAGGAAAGGAAAAAAGAAAAACACTATCCCTGTGATCTGCAAGGCCTTAGCTTTTTTTTTTTCTCTGTGACTGGGGAATGAGAGGTTGTGAGGCATTACATAACCTCTGTTTCTGACAAGGCCACAATCAATCATATCTTTTGTGGGAAGTTCCAAGGGGAGCCAGCCATTGGTAAACACACACGTCCAAAGGGCCTGGCTTCCACAGACAAGCCCGTGGTAATCACTGTGACGTAGTGAAACTGCCAATTATCCTGCCATCCCAGGGCTGTGGGGAAGTGGCTGCCTGCACGGTCATCAGAGAGCCCAGTGGCCTGGCTGGTAATTAGTGGCCATTGGAAATTCACAGACGGACTGCCAAGCCAATAGAGACTTTCTCCTAGAGAGGCGGGAATGTGGTCGGAGTTCGTGTAGTTTTGGTTTAATCAAGGCCTTCTTGTCTGCTTTGTTGTTAGAGCCAGCAGTCTCTTACTTGGGCGATCTCACCACTTTGGGCTGCCTTTTCCAAAGAGTTTCACATAAAATTGTGAGAGAAGGAGAGAGGCAGAGAGAGAGAGAGAGAGAAGTCAGGCACTACTCTGGAATTTACAGTGCCAGGGACATTTCTCCAGTTTCCTTTTCTACTCAGAGGGAGAGATACAAGACCAGAGCTTCCCCCAGAGTCCTAACACTCCCAATGCAGTGCCAGGGATCGACCCTGAGCTGGGCTGAATGCACAGTCAAGGTGTGCACCCTTCTTGGTGATCTATCTCTCAGACCCCACCATTGTTTATTCTTTCCTTTTTATTATTATTGATTTAATAATGATCGATAAGGCCATAGGAATAAGAGGGGTACAATTCCACACAATTCCAAGAGTTCTTCATCTCGTCCCTTCCCCTGGAAGCGTTCCTATTCTTTATCCCTCTGAGAGTATGGACCCAGGTCCATACTTATATGGTGCAGAACGTGGGAAGTCTGGCTTCTGTAATTGCTTCTTCACTGGATTTGGACATTGGCAGGTCAATCCATACCCCCAACCTGTCTCTGTCTTTCCCTAGTGGGGAAGGGCTCTGGAGAGGTTGGGTTACAGGACACATTGGTGAGGTGGTCTGCCCAGGGAAGTCAGGTTGGTGTCATGGTAGCAACTGCAACTTGGCGGCTGAAAGGTGGTAAGATATAAAGTAAATTTTTCAATAAAAAGGCACCCAAAGGTGGGAATAGGCAAATGAAACTAAGGGTCTCCACCTGGGAGGAAGCTGGGAACTCTATTTTAGGCATGTTCCACGTGGGCCATGACTTTAGCAATTTTTACCTGAGTCCATTAGCTACCATATTGGTGGACTAAAACTATTTTCTGGGAAAATGTTATCAGAGTTAATAATAGAACTGGAAAGCTGGATTAGGGTAGAGAGTAGCTCCCAAATATGAGAAGAGTATATAAATATCATTAACTGTTACCCCATTGATCTAACCGAAGGCCATGCCTAATCATATTTAGCACCAAAACACCAGACCCAGCCCAAGTTCTGCTTTGTGTTTCCATTTTCTGTTCTTATTCCTCAACTTCTATCCATGAGTGAGATCATCCCATATTCCTCCTTCTCGTTTTGGCTCATCTCACTTTACAGGGTTCCTTGAAGCTCCATCCAAGATGAGGGGAAGAAGGTGACTTCATCATTCTTAAGAGCTGAGTAGTATTCCATTTTGTATAGATACCACGATTTTCTCAGCCACTCATCTATTGTTGGATAACTGAACTCTGGATTTTTTCTCAAGGGAGATTAGACCTGCAGGGGGGGACCGGGGGCTTGAACACAGGAACCTTGTGCATTGTGATATGTGTGCTCTCCATGTAGGTGTGTCACCAGCCAGCTCCAATACTCAGCATTTTCAAGGAGCCCCCTAACCTAGACTAGAAGGACCTTCAACTGCAGTTGGTTCAAGAAATGACACTTTTCTGAAGACAGAAAATTAATATCACTGTTCAACTCACTAAAATAAAATAAAGTAGTATTTGGGCAGTGAACCCAAGTCCTTGTGTATGCCCATTGCAGCTGAATGGTCTTCCTAGCCCAGTTTCCTTTTGTATTTATGGACCCGGCTAAGCGCACATAGAACTATGTGCAAGGACCCTGGTTCAAGAACCTGTTTCCCACATACAGGGGAGACACTTCAGGAGCAGTGAAGCAGGTCTACAGGTGTCTGTCTCTCTTTCTCTCTATCTCCCCCTCCTCTCTCAATTTCTCTCTGGCCTATCCAATAAAACAAAGGAAAAATAAAGGCAAAAAAAAAAGTTGCCATGGAGAGCAGTAGATTTGTAGTACAAGCATTGAGCCCCAGCAATAACCTGAAGGCGAAGGAAGGAAGGAAGGAAGGAAGGAAGGAAGGAAGGAAGGAAGGAAGGAAGGAAGGGAGGATGGAAGGAAGGAGGGAAGAAGGAAGGAAGGAAGGAAGGAAGGAAGGAAGGAAGGAAAAAAGAATGAAGATAGGAAAGAAAGGGAGAAGGCAGACACAGCAGCACCACTGCACTGTCCATGGAGTTCTCCCTGTACCATGGACTTCCCATATGGTACCAAGGGCTCAAAGCCAGGTGCCCAAGGAGAGGAGGACGTGCACTCTACCGGGTGAGCTGCCTCACGGTCCTCAGCTTGCTGTGCCATGCCAGGAGGGTCTGCACCTGGCCAAACAGAAAGTTCATTTGGGGAGGTGATACTTTTCCATTCCAAAGTGCTACTCAACTTGTCACCATGGCAGCAAACCAAGTGATGGCCTATAAAACGGCTTTGTCATGCAAAAACAACCATCATATGAACCATATGGGAGGAGAAAGGAGAAGGCAGTCCAGGGCCTTGTGGAAGGCACCCCTAGATTGTATTGAAAATGCATGCCCAGTGACCTCTCTTTGAAAGGGAGGGGCTGTCACAGTCTCAGGAGAAAGAGGAGGAGAGGAAGGAAGAAGAGGAAAGGTAGGAAGAGGAGGGAGGAGGAAGAAGTTGGGACTGAGTCCCACCAGGTGGCAGTATGCAAGTGGTGTTGGAACTACTGCTCTGGTGGAAGGCTTTGAGGCTCCTCTGGAAACTGGGGCTCTGAGGCTTCTTCCCAGCTAGACACTGAAGCACCACCCTCCTCCTCACACCCTCAGTTCAGTGGGAGAAATTCCCTGTCAATACCACCAAGGTGGAAAGGACCCAGATGAGACTATTCAAGAGGACAGAGAGGGCGGTGGTTGAGAAAGAGTGGAGGCACAAGCAGCATCCAGTGCTCAGAGGAACAGAGCCCGATCTGAGATTAAACCCGGGGTCAGGGGAGGGAGGGTGAGTACGTGGACAGAGGTCTGGACTCTGAAGTTTCTCCTCAATGGAAAGGGTCCCTGGCGCCACAACGTCTTGCTTCTGAAATTTAGTTGCAGGTTAGAATCAATCTGCTAACTTGGAAAGAAAAGAAAACAACAAAAAACAGAGGGCCGGTGGTGGTGCACTAGGTTAAGCACACAAAGTACAAGCACACAAAGTACAAGGACCCACACAAGGATCCTTGTTCGAGCCCCCGACTCTCCACCTGCAGGGGGGTCACTTCACAGGCAGTGAAGCAGGTCTGCAGGTGTCTGTCTTTCTCTCTCCCTCTATGTCTTTCCCTCCTCTTACAGTTTCTCTCTGTCTAATCCAAATAATGATTTTTTAAAAATGGCTGCAGGAGCAGTGAATTTGTTGTGTAGACACTGAGGCCCAATGATAACATTGATGGTAAAAACAAATAGACAAAAAAAAAAATAAAAGCACTGACACCTGGATCCACCTTCACCATCTCTGATTTAGTGTTGGGTAGAGTGTCCTGGGCATCGAGATTTTTAAAAAGCAAATAACCCCTCTGCTATCCTAGTTGGTGGGCAGGGAAGTCTTTACTTAGATGGAGCTGATATGAACCAGAGTTGGCATCTCTTGGGACAAAGGGAGCTGGAGATGTCTTTCTCTTTTCTTCTCGTTGGGAAATATCAGCCAAACATTCCAGACAACTGGCATCCTGGTGTTTTGGGGGCTGTCTAACCATTTGTCTCTGAATGTCAAGGACCCTTCTCTCGTCTCTCCTGGGTTCTAAGTCTCCAGACAAACCCCTGCCAGTCAGATCTGTTCTTTTCCAAGGCGTTGAAGATTACACAACACAGATACATGTGAGAGAATCTGAATATCTCCTTAGATCTTGTGTAACTTCATCCAGTCAGTCAAGGGACACATCAGTCAAAGATCAACCCTGGGAAAGATGTAAAGCCAACCAAACTGTCTTCCCTGCCATCACACCCCTCCAGTGCCCCACCCCACAGAGTTCAAACTACTCTTCTTCTCCATGTTAGAGGGGGCAGTCGGCAAACCAAAGGAGAAAGAAACTCCCCAACCCTCCTGGAGGAACCTATCTTGGTGGGGTGCAGGACACACGTAGAGCCTTGGTACGTTCAGCGTTCACGGCACGTTTACATGGGAGCCATAACTATCTATTTTCGAGAAGAAGAAATCCAAGTGAGAGCAGGTGTGGTATCACACAGTACAGACTGGACTCTGAAATGTATCTGTGTCAGAATGGAATTCCAGCTATGTCCCCGTGAACTGGAAGGCTGAACCCTGCTTTCGTCTGCCCTCCTTCTGCCCTTCCTAGAGCTGGGGTGGGGGGGTGCCTCTCTTTGAGGTCCAACACTTGAGCCATTGGCCCATTTTCCCCAGTTTTTATGTCGAAATTAATGGCCAGAAGATGGTTCAGTGGGCAGAACCTCTTACCACATGGGGCAAGGCCTTGGGTTTGTTCCTCTGGTGCTGCACTGGGGAGCCATGGATAACACCAAAGGGAAGTCTGTGGGATCAGTGTTATGGTGTCTCTCCTTCTCTCTTCTTCCCACTTCTAAGTAAAGAGGACAAAAAGTGGGAGAAGGGGGTCGGGCAGTGGTGCACCGGGTCAGCTCACACATCACTAAATGTCAGAAGCTGCATTTGAGCCCCTGCTTCACAAGCAGGGAAGCCAGACTGCAGGTGTCTATCTCCCTCTCCCCCTTTATCTTTCCCTCCTCTCTCAATTTCTCTCTGTCCTACCCAATTAAAAAACATAGAAATAGGAGGCTGGTTGAGCGCACATGTTACAATGCATAAGGATCCAGGTTCGAGTCCCCGGTCCCCACCTACAGGGGAAAACTTGAGGAACTAAAAAATGGTGTTGCAGGTGTCTCTCTGTCTCTCTTCCTCTCTATCCTCCCTTCCCTTTCGATTTCTGGCTGTCTCTATCCAATAAATAAATAAAGATAATTTAAAATTTTGAAAAAAATAACATAGAAAGCAAAGAAGGGGCCAGGCGTTGGCACGCCTGATTCCGTTTACACATTATAGGACCCAGGTTCAAACCCCTGGTTCCCACCTGCAAGGGAGCGAAGTTTCACAAGTGGTGAAGCAGGGCTGCAGGTGTCTCTCTGTCTCTCTCTATCTACCCTACCCCTCTCAATCTCTATCAAATAAATAAATAAATACATTAAAAAGGGGGAAAAAAGAAAGAAAAATGGCCCTCTGATATTTTGGGAGTCCCTCAGGAAGTGGCTAACACATTACAGGAAGTGGCTAACACATTACAGGAAGTGGCTAACAAACACATTAGGACTTCCGAGGCTTTGAGTCTTCAGTGCACTTGTTTTCTTAGTTCTTGTGAATTGCCTTTATTTGTGTCCCATTTGCTTGTCCTGTTCAAATGACATTTGCTTTCCTAGACAGAGAGGTGCTCCAGAAAACATGGTCATTCTAGGACATTTGTATTTTTAGTGAACAAGGAACAAAAAAAAAAGACACAGGTTGCAGGCCCCACAGCCAGGCAGGGTATAAATTTCTATTCACATTACAAGACTTCACTAAGTGCACTCTGGTACTGTGTAAGTATGGAGAGTGCTCCTGTGGACCTGGTGGGTTACATTAAGATTCTGAATGCAGTTATGTGAGCCACAGAGTGAGGGGTGCACGTCTGTATGTCTTGTAGATGCCATTCTGACTGCAGATCTGTGTTAGGCTGAGCAGAACCTGACCCTCACAAAGCAGGGCTATGGGCATCTCTGGAGGTGGCAGTTGATTTTCTTTAGCGGGGGGTGGGGGGGGTAAGTCTTCTGCAAGCCCCTTCCCCAAAGCCTCCTCCCACCCCTCTTCTTGCAATCCACCAGCCTGATTTTCCATCTGCTGCTTCTTCAGTCCAAAACAATGTCTGGATCCGGGGCTGAGTGGTGGTGCACCTGGTTGAGCACACATGTTACAGTGTGCGAGAACACAGGTTCGAGCCCCTGTGCCAGGGGAAGCTTTGTGAGTGGTGACGCAGTGTTGTAGGTCTCTCTCTCTCTCTCTCCTCTCTCCATTTGTAGCTGTCTCTATTCAAGAAATTAATAAAGATAATAAAATATGTGGGCCAGGAGGTGACACAGTGGATAAAGCACTGGACTGTCAGGCATGAGGTCCTGAGTTCAATCCCTGGTAGCACATATTCCAGAGTGATGCTCTGGTTCTCATTTTGGTTTTTTTAGGTTTTTTTTTTTTTTAACAATTTTTATTTATTCCCTTTTGTTGTCCTTGTTGTTGTATTTTTCCCTATTGTTGCCCTTATTTTTTTATTGTTGTTGTAGTTATTATTGTTGTTATTGATGGCATCTTAGTTAGATAGGACTGAGAGGAAGGAAGACAGAGAGGGGGAGAGAAAGACTGTGAAGTGACTCCCCTGCAGGTGGGGACCCTGGGGCTGGAACTGGGATTCTTACACTGGTGCTTGTGCTTCGTGTCAAATGCACGTGTCAAATGTTGTTTTATTGTTGTAGTTACTGATGTCATTGTTGTAGGATAGGACAGAGAGAAATGGAGAGAGGAGGGGAAGACAGAGAGGGGGAGAGAAAGACAGACACCCGCAGACCTGCTTCACCACCTGTGAAGTGACTCCCCATGCAGGTGGGGAGCTAGGGTCTCAAACCGGGATCCTTATGCTGGTCCTTGCACTTTGCACCACCTGTGCTCAATCTGCTGAGCTTCCACCCAACTCCTTGATGCTCTGGTTCTCTCTCTCTCTCTCTCTCTCTTTCTCTCTCTCTTTCCCTCTTCCTATCTCTCTAATAAATATTAGAAAAACAAATAAATATTTTTAAAAGATAAAATATATTTAAAAAGAAACAGTGTTTAGATCCAGCCTATGATCACAGATCATCTGCAGAGTGCCCTTTCTGTGGGAAACTCCAGGGTCGGAAAGACATGGAGTCCCCTCCCACAGAACTCAGAGTGGAAGGCAGACAGGCAAGAAGCCTGGAGGAGAGGCATGACAGAAGTAATGGCCAGTTGCCTGGGTTCTGAGGACTCTCCAATGGAAGACAGATGAGGACTCCCTTAACTGAGAACAATCTTTATAAAGACAGCCAGACCTTTTGTCCAGATGCCTATTGAATACACTCTTCACTCTACAGTACTTCCTTGTGACCCTAAATAGTAAATCCAGCAGGCTTTGTGCTCAACCAAATATTCACTCTCCCCACCCCCCATTCCTGGCCCATGTGGGCTGCTGACAATGCCAGCTAAGCTCAGCCATGCCTTTGTTCTAGCATTGGACTTAAAATAGGGTCACTGGTTCTGTAGTTCTGTCTTCCCCTTGACTCAGAGTGAAAGGGAAAAGTCTGGAATCAGCGATGACATGCTGTGCCTTGAGAGAAAGGTCAGCTTTCTTTGTCACAAGCCTTTGCAGGGGTGGGGATAAGGGGACAGGCAGAGGGGCATGGGATGTTGTGTTGACATTCACTTAAGAAGAAGGACAGGTCAGAATCAGGGGGCTTGGCAACCAGAGTGGAGTGTCAAGATGGCGGTCAACTTTGGAAGGGAGTTGGAGTTGGGTGGAGGAGGCTGGAGTGGAGGGGCTGGCGAGAGGCCTGTTCTCCTGGTTCTGGAGGTATGGCTGGGAGTTCACTGCAGCCTCTCTGCCAGTGGGTGTGGACGGTGGACCTCCCTGTCAACAGCAGAGGCCCTCCTGGTGTCTGAGTCCTGGGGAGTTGGGCTCCTCCCAGCATGCAGTGGCTCAGAAGCCAGGCTTCCTCCCCCAGCTTGAGTGCCCTCAACTTCTGTGACTCTGCAGCCTAGCTGAGGGGGACATGGATGAAATTCAATCTTAGGAACTGTCCTGATGGCAGTTAGTGCCTCTGCAAATCAGTATTCCTTCATGTTGAAGATGTTTAGGCTATCCTCCAAATTCACTATAATATATACTTGTTAATTTATTTTTATTGTCACCAGGGTTATATCTCCAGGACTCAGAGACCCCACCCCAAAATCATTTTTGTTTGTTTATTTTTTCTGATTTTTATTGGTGATTTAATATTGATTTACAAAATTAGGAGATAGCGGGAGTATAATTCCACACCATTCCTACCACCGGAGTTCTGTGTCCTAATCCCTTCCGTTGGAAACCACGGTCATTCTCCCAAGGTCACAGATATTATTTCTATAACTAGCTATCTATATTTATATGTATTTGTAGATTTTTTTTCCCTATGGTCCTGCCTTCTTTTCCTTTCTAAGTCACACCTATTACTGCTTCTGAATATCTTTCCTTGTATCCTCTTCTTTCTCTGTATCTTGATGAAATTAGAATTCAGAGACCTCTGGAAGTCTAGATTAAAATTGATATTGGGGTACAGAAGATGGGAGTTATGGCTTCTGTAATTGCTTCTCTGCTGGAATTTGTTGTCGTTGTTGTTTCTTCCCATTGATAGGACAGAGAGAGATTGAGAGGGGGAGAGAGAGAGACAGAGAAACAGAGAAGAGAGAGACATCTGTGGCACTGCTTGGCTACTTGTGACTCCCCCCCCCCATATGTGGGGACCAGGGGCTTGAACCTGAGTCCTTGTGCTTGGTCATGAGCACACTTTACCAGGTATGCCACTGCGTGACTCCTCACTACAGTGTTCTAATTGTACACTTACGGCATGGAGGTTCTCAGAGAGTACATAAGTCACTCAGTCAAGCGGGCTTCTAGTCGCACTTTGAAGATTCACTTTTAGGAGAGAGGTGAAGGCCATTAGATAGCCCACCTGACAGAACACACACTCAGCAGTGCATGAAGACCCCGGTTGGAGTCCCCACACCAAGTGGGGTCACTGTGTTCACAGCACAGGGAGAAATTCCATGAATGATAGAGCAGTGTTGTCAGTCCCTCATCTCTCGTGGTTACTCTTTCTCTCTCCCTCTCTGTCTCTTTCTACCAGAGATTGAAAGAAGAGGTGAAATTGCACAACTCTAAGGCCCTGGTGGGCAGAGAGAGAGAGAGAGAGATGAGACGGGGACAGACTGACTAGAGTACCACTCAGCTTTGGCACAATGTAGGGACCAGGGAGTAGCAAACGTGGTATCTCATGTGTGCAAGATATGTGCTTCACAGGGGCCGGGTGGTGGCGCACCTGGTTGAGTGCACATATTACAATGTTCAAGGACCCAGGCTTGAGCCCCCCCCCCCCGTCACCACCTGCAGAGGGAAAGCTTTGCGAGTGGCGTCTGTCTGTCTGTCTGTCTGTCTCTCTCTCTCTCTCTCTTTATCACCCCTTCCCTGATTTCTGCTTATCTCTATCCAATAAATAAAGATGATAATAAAATAAAAAGCAAGAAATGTGCTCCTGTCACTGGGCTGACTCGCTGTGGCACTTCACTTTTTATATGGAATCTGCTAACAGATTCTTAAATTGTCCGCAGAGGCTAGTGTGCTTGGCAGGCCTCATCTTCGGTTCAGGAAGACAGTATAGTCAGTAGGCTCTCTTCAAGGTCACAGGGGCTCCTTCTGCCCTTCCCTTCCTCTGTGACTTCTCATAATCACCTATTTCCCTCCTCTTTTCTCTCAGTCTTTTTTGCCACCCCCACCCCAAGAATGGCTTACCTGAGATTTCACTGATTCAGTACTGAATAACTCCGCTGCCCTCAATTGATTCTTTAATGCCTATGTACTTTAAACCTGCCTCTCATTATAAAATGATTATTTTTAAATCCCCATTCAAGGGGATTGAAAAAAAAAAAAAAAAAACACCTTAAGGGAAGGGATAGAAGGGAATTAGTGGGAGGGAGGTGCTTTCCCCGTACAAACCTGAAGATTGCAACAGGAAGGCAGACCTCTGCTTTGTCTAGAAATCAAATCAGCCTTACTGAAGATGATGAAAGATTGGGCTGGCCCAGTGTCTTCAGACCTGGCCTGTGGAAATGGCCCTGGGAGCAGGCAGCAGTGCCGCAAGACTGGTCCAGCCTTTCCACCCAGCCATCGGCGAGTGAAGCAGGACTCCGGTTCCATCATGGCGAGCTCAGTGCAGTCACAGAGACAGCCAGAGAAACTAAACAGGGTTTATGTCTTCACAAAGTAGCCTGAACTCTGTGATATGAGTGTGACTGATGGGGTGGAGGAAGCTTCATTAGCTATGACAGTGTCATGCTTTTTAACCTTTGAAGTGTTTTACATGTCTCAAGATAGAAGCACAGTGATTCTCACAAGGAGAATTGAATTGATGTGGGACTAGTCAATCTAGGCATGTCCCTTCTCTCTCTGTCTCTCTGTGTGTGTGTGTGTGTGTGTGTGTGTGTGTGTGTGTGTGTGTGTGTGTGTGTGTGTGTGTTTTCTGACTGTGTGAATATAGATAAGACATGGCTAGGAATAACTGAGATGGAGAGTAGAAAGGGGTTTTCACAAGTCCAAGTGTGAAAAACACTTTCTATATATATATTTTTTTTCTACAAACAGAGATTACTTACTCAGTCTCCCCAAGACTTTAACTAGCTGCCTGCCTGCCTGCCTTGCCTTGGGTTAATATTCCCGACTCCTGGTAAGAACTATTTATTTATTTTTTTTCCTCCAGGGATATCACTGGGGCTCAGTGCCTATGCTGTGAATCCACTGTTTGTGGTGTCCTGCCCCCTTTTTTTTTCCATTTTATTGGATGAGACAGAGAAAAATTGAAAGAGTAGGGGGATATAGAGAGGAAGAGAGAAAAATAGTCACCGGCAGACCTGCTTCAATACTTGTGAAGCTTCCTCCCTGCAAGTGGAGAGAGCCTGGGACTTGAACTCAGATTCTTGTGCTTCATACTGTGTGGACTTAACCAGCCTGGCTCCTGGTAAGAACTTTCTAGAAGCTGACATTTTTTTTTTTTAAGATGCAGGGTTCATTGCCACTGTGGTTCAGGGACTCAAGACAGGGAATGTTACCACTGTCTTTTTAGGATCCTTGCAATTAATCTCAAGAGTTTAAACACCTCTCTGCTCGGTACAACCCCAGAGTGTAATCGTTTGTTGGTGACAACTTAGCCCTTGTTTAGTTAGCTTCACGGCTCTGACTCTGAACCTGGACATCCCATAGACAAAAACACCACTTGCTTCTTATTGGCACATCCACATCGAGTGGAATGGCTCCACACAGCTAGGAAACAATTTCATGTTTCCCTTCTGCAACTCAATTATGAGGCTGAAGGGCACATATAGATTTCCCCCCCCCCCCCCCACAGGAGGCAAAGGGCTTTCAGACTGATTTTTATTGGAAGCTTTCTGCTTCACCATGATGGTGCTGGGTTAGCTGCTTTGGAGAAATGAAACAAAGGAAGAACAAATAACCTTCTATTCCATGTCATATCATTCCAAAGAGGGAGTTCTGAATCATAGCCATGTCACTTGTGTCCTAGGTGAGCCCGCTGCCTTTCTAGCAGCCCTGGGAATGTGCCAAGAAGACCCAGAGCCACAGACTCAGATGGTGAGAAGGAATTTGCATGAGGGGTCAAAAGCCCCAACCAGATTCTGACCCCCCACCCCCCCCACACACACAACTTAAACAAGCCAAGTGGGAGGTTCAGAACCTGCTTTCTCTCTTACGTAATTTTTTCAGCTATACAATGACAGAAGTCATCTGGCTGCTTTGTAAAGTCCTATGTAAATATGTCCAATTTCTCAGTGCGGTGCTGATAGTTGCTCCGCGGTACCCTTCAGTGATCTCCCAAATGCTTTTGTTTGGTTTGGTTTTGTGCTTAGAGACACAGGAGGAGGGAGAGATATCACAGCACACGGTACTCTTATCAGTGAATGTGCTCTAGTGCCACCCATGGCGTCCACTGTGATCCTGGGGCTTAAGCCTAGGGCCTTATGCCTGGCGAGGTACATCATCTACTGGGCGACCTTCCTCCTGGCTCCCTCTGTGACGATTCTCTTCAGGTTTTCTCAGCGTAGTGTCTACTGTGTGAATGTGTGAAGGTCGTGTGCCCTGTATGAAGGTCATTTCAGAGAAGACTGACGTTTGAGAGAGAGGCAGGAAAGATCTTAAGTCCTGGCTCCCCTGTGAATTTCCATTTTTCTTCCCACCTGCTGAGAAGCTTAGGAGTCTGTCTCCAAAGCCTGGGACACCTGACCCTTAATGACTTAGTAAGTTAGCAGATAAAAATAAATAAATCTTTCTGTTTATTTCCTGGGTTGTTATTTTTTTTAATTAGCCTCTATTAATAGTGGGTTACCAGATTACACTGTAAGATTACAGTGTACAGTTCCACACCCTCACACCTTCTCTCTGTCTCTCTCTCTCTCTCTGTCTCGCCATAACATTGCTCAGTTCTGGCTTATGGTGGGTCATGGCAGAGTTGAACCTGCAACCTCAGAGCCTTTTTGCATGCCCATTAAGCTATCGCCCCTGCCCGTTCTCTGGGTTGTTATTAATATTATATGGTTCTCTCTAGCGCTTCACTGTTCTTGGATAACTTTTGCAGATAGAGACAGAGAGGTAGAGAGAGGGAGGGAGAGAGAGAGATCACAGCACTGAAGCTTCCTTCAGTGTGGTGGGAGCCTCTCTCAGTTCGAGAGCCAGAGGTACCCTTCTTCTTTGGAGTGACTCAGCTAGGGGCCTGTGGCTCAGGCTGGTGAGTGTGTTCTGTGTGGTCTCCGGAGTAGGGATTGGAAGCTAGTGGCCTTGCGGCAGCCATGTTTGCCATAGTTTCCTGACCCAGTGGAGCCACCTGTGACTCCCCTGCCTTCTCAGGACATGCAACAGGCTATCTTGTTGGGGGTTGGGAGGATCAGTGGTGGGAGCATACATCTACTCCCTCCTCCTGAGAAGAGAGTGGCTGGGAGTCAGGCATTGCTTCAAAGCAGACTGAATGGGACTCCATGTCGTGTGGGTAAAAGAATGTCTGGTCTTTATATATTAAAAAAAAAAAAGTATGTTGGGAGTCAGGTGGTAGTGCAGCGGGCTAAGTGCACGTGGCGTGAAGCACAAGGACTAGCTCAAGGATCCCGGTTCAAGCCCCCAACTCCCCACCTGCAGGACAGCCGCTTCACAGGTGGTGAAGCAGGTCTGTAGGTGTCTTTCTCTCCCCCTCTCTGTCTCCCCCTCCTCTCTCCATTTCTCTCTGTCCTGTCCAACAATGATGACATCAATAACAACAACAATAATAACTACTACAACAATAGAAAAAAAAAGGGGCAACAAGAGGGAAAATAGATTTTTTTTTAAAGTATGTTACTTTGTGGTTGCCTTAAAAAGGTAAATAAGGGACTGGGACATGACTCATATGGTAGAGCTGTGCCTGACTCTGTGTGAAGCCCTGATTCTGCAGAGAAGTGCCGTAGATGACAGCAGGACAGAGAGCTCCACGGATGGTGGAGTGGGGCCCTCATAGCTCTCTTCTCTCTTCTTCTCTCTGTCTCCCAAATGAAAAGATCAGGACCCTGGAGGCTGCTCAGAGTCACCATGTGTGAGCAAGAACATGTATCCATTCCCAGGTGTTATATAATAAAACCAAATTTAAAAAGGTGGGGTAGGGGGGAGATGGGACCAAGAGCAATGAAACTGGCCCAGTTGAAGTTCCAGGTTCAGTCCCCAGTGATGCACATGCCACAGCTGAATGGCGACGCTCTCGCTCTCTCAGAAACATGAATGAATAAACCTTTTTTAAATTTTTTTTTAACCAGTGAAATGAGTCCATCTATTCGCTCAGCATGCGACAAGCAGAGCACAGTATTTGCTTTCGAAGAATCACATTCTCGAACCTGGCTGGTAAAATCAGTATCCATCCTACAAGGCTGGGGCAGTGGGGACAGGAGAGGCCAGGAAGGGGGACACACTGGGAGCACAGCCGCTGGAACAGATTGTGGAGTCTGAAGTATGATTGTTTGGCTCTCTGGAGGGGAAAGAAAAAAAAAAAAAGGCTCCTGAACATACAGAATTTTTATTGCGGTTTGCAGAAGGCAGCTATACTTCCGACTTCCCCACTTCTTGTAGCTTCCCCCCCACACACACTTATTTTTAGCATTACTAATAGTGCTGCCTACCCCCTGTACTCATTTTCTGCAGATTTCAACATTTGGTGTTATCCTGTCTCTCCAGAGGTGCCTTCTATTTCTAAAACATTAGTGGTACTGGGGTGGGGGTGGGACAGGGCATGAAGGGCGGGGAGACAGGAGAGAGAGAAAGGGGGAGACAGGAGAGAGAGAAAGGGGGAGACAGGAGAGAGAGAAAGGGGAGAGAGAGAGAGAGAGATGAGCAACCTGGAATGTTTGCATTCTGTTTCGATTAGTAGTTTTGCCTCTCTTGGTTCAGGGGAGATATGGGAATGGAAATCAATTCCAGATAGGAAAAGATTTCACACACACAGACATGCGTGTATACCACGCAAGGGCAGGTTCTGCTGAGGTATGTGAGGCAGTGTCCACTGGGATGGGGGGCTGAGAGTGACCCCAGTATGGTGTCTTCACACTGCATGGTGGAAGATACCTGGGCCCCAGGGAGATCTGTTTAAACAGGAGACCCCTCCCACACACACACACCCCCCCCACACACACACACAGGGCTGTAGGGAGGTCTCCAGATGGAACAGTTCTGAGCAGTCAGGCCCAGCCCAGACTCAGGCTGGAAGGTGGAAGCAGGTCACTGTGACTAGAAGAAGTCAGAAATTGTCTTCCTAGAGAGGGACCTGCTGTGTCCATTTCTGTCCATGGGCCATCAGAACCTGTGACTGACAAAGGGCGCTCACACTACTTGAGTGTAACCTGGCATTGGAGACCTCAGACACTTTGAGCAAACCTGACAGCTTTGCAGAGTCAGCCAGGTAGGGTGCAGCTTCCATCATTGTTTGCTGCGTGTGGCTGAGGATTCCTGAGGAAAAGATACAGAATGGGTTATCTCAGCCCATCCCACTTCCTCTTAGGAAAGGGGGTGGGGGTAGGGGTGGGGGTGGGGGGGATGGCTTTGCAACAGTTTTGTCATTGAGTTTATTTAATTATTTATTCTGAAGCAGTACCTGAGAATGAGCCAAGAGGTCTTGCCCCTGAGTGATGCTACTGCATGGCTTCCCCCAGTCAAACATTTGCATTCTGTATCTTTAGAGTTATAGCAAGAGCACCCCACTGTCCGTGAAGCTCCCCTGGTGCCGTCCATGGGGCTCCTATGTGGTGCCAGGGATCGAACCCAGGGCACTGTGCATGGTAAGGCTTGCAGTGTACTTGCTGGCTTCAAGTTCCCCAGCAGATGTTCAGTCCTGATTGGCAAGTCTTATTGCTGGAATCTTTTTTTTTTAAATTACCTTTATTTATTTATTTGTTGGATAGAGACAGCCAGAAATTGGAAAGGAAGGGAGTGATAGAGAGGGTAGACAGAGGGACACCGACAACACTGCTTCACCACTTGCAAAGCTTTCACCCCTGCAGGTGGGAGCCGGGAGCTCAAATCCAGGACCTTGTGCTTTGTAACACATGTGCTCAACCAAGTGTGCCACCACCTGGCCCCTGGAATCTTCTGTTGCTCCTTGCACTGGTGCTTGGAGATGACAACTGGAATGACTGCTGTCGTGTGACGGGCATTGACAGGCACACACACTGCCCCTTCCCCACTGCCTCTTCCGGTGATGGAGCCCAGAGCAAGTTTCTTTGCTGCTTGGTGCCTGCTGGTCACAGGTGTGAACACAGATGAAGTGGTTCTTTCTCCCAGGCCAGTCCAGAACAAACTGTAATGTCATAAACATGGGTTCACATCCCTCTGCTTCACCCTAGCTGCTTGCAACATCTCCAGTCACTGACTCTTCCCTTGGATTTAAAATAAAAGCATCAATCCCTGGATTAAATGAAAAAATACAGTATGTCAAGCTTCTCATCTAAATGGCCATTGCAATTACCATGTTGCCAGCAATACTCATGAATCTGGAAGATATAGGTGAATGTCCTTGAAAACCGTAACGGGGGGGGGGGGTGAGAGTGGTGGTGGCGCTGGGTGGTGACGCACCTGGTTGAGCACACGCACTACCATGCTCAAGGACTGGGGTTCGAGTCCCCGCTCTCCCTCTTCAAGAGCGTTGAAGCTGGTCTACAGGTATCTGTCTTTATCTTTCTCTCTCTATCTCACTCTTCCCCTTTCAGTTGCTCTCTGCCCTATCAAAAGAAACAGAATAAAGAGAGAGAGAAAGAAAATAAAGAAGAGAAAAGAAAGTAAGGAAGAAAGAAAAAGCCACTGAAAGCACTTTAAATATTAGTTAGCATTTGGTGTGTGTGTGGGGGGTAGATATCATAATGGTTATGCAAAGAGACTCTCATGCCTAAGGCTCCAAAGTCCCAGGTTCAATCCCCCGCACCACCACAGAGCAGAGCTAATAAATATTATTTATATATATATATATATATATATATATATATATATAATAAGTATTATATATATATATATATATATATATATATATATTAGTCAGCATTAACTAAAAGAGGCATGATATCTCCCATAAGCTGTTGCACACTAGATTTGCTTGCTAAGACAGGTGGAATCTCTTGTTAGCCTCTGTTGTGCTCCAGCTATTCCTAACATGGCCAGAGAGACCACAAAGGGCATTAAACTGTAGGAAAGAAGACGAGAGAGAGAGAGACATTTCCTAGAATGGCCAGGACCTCCTCCCTTCCAGTTTGATTTCCTGGGTAGATGAGTGTGCCATAAAAATTGACATGGGCATGACCTTCACACACACACACACACACACACACACACACACACACACACACACACTTTCATGCTGTGGGCCGGGCATTGGGGGGTTTTGCGTTAATTACTACTGAATAGAGAGCTGGAGATCACTCAGTTGCTGGGCCCCTGGTAGTTAATTTTGTTCCTTTCCAGGGGAAAATTCTGCTGGGGTCCATGAGTAGCTGCGGTGCAATTAGGCGGCAAGAAGGTTTCTGTCGGCACAGTTGCTATTGATTAGTATTTACTTTTAAAAAGAGTAAAAGCTATTCCCCTTGCTCCAGAGCTGCCTAATCTGTCAGGGGGTAAGGCAGCCTGTTTCAGAGCTGCGCTGAGGAAGGCTTTTTCATATATTATGAACCCCCCCCTCCCTCCTCCCCAAAGAGAGGCTAGTATCAAAATCTCCCCCAACTGCTTTTAATGATGCTCAAATAAAAGGCATATATGTATACCCCAGTCAAGATCTCATTAAAAGAGGGAAGTCTTTTTGTAGAATTGCTTATTTATTTATGAAACACCTCTAAAATATTTATAAATGCTTCCCTGATATTTGTCTGAAAATACACTTTAGGGCTTCTTTGGCAGTAGGCAAGGGAGGGGGGGTGCAGTGTGGAGGAAAGTGTGTAGGTGGTAGGAGGAGGAGGAAGAAAGGAGGAGGTAGGAAAGGAGAAGGAAGAGGGGAAGAAAAGGGAGAAGAACAAGGAGGAGGAGGAGAAAAAGAAGGAGAAGGAGGGGGAGGAAAAAGAAAAAGGAAACAGGTAGATTTGGCCATTTCTTTCTGGAGCAAGGAAACACATGGCCAAGGAAGGTTTCACTTGGGGTACTCCTGAAGCCAGACAGACACTCACCTGCTCAGCACAGGTACCCGGTTTGCCTGCATCTCTTAACCAGAAGCCGTGGCAATCACCAGTAGCCTGTTTAATTTCCCTGACAGAACCGGGGCAGATGCAGATGCTCAGAGCCCTTTCTCACTTCCTCCACTCTTAAAGCTATTTATTAATTGAAATAATAGTTCTGTTACCCCTTTGCCTCAGACCTACTTCCATCTGTTTAGCAAGCGCTTTCTATGAAACACAAAAGAGCTCCGACATGACACTGGTGTCTTAATTAACCACTGAATAGCTTATAGAGTGGCTGTCACAACTCCTGTCACGTGAAAAGAAGCTTTGTGGTCCCTGTTTAAAATTGAAGAAGAAGGAAAAAGAGGAGGAGGACGAGGAAGAGAAGGATGGGAAGAATGAGGGGGAGGAGGAGGAGGAGAAGGCAACAAGTTTACACAGAAGCAAAAGTTGATCTAACAGGCTGGAGGAAGCCTGTGACTTTACATTCCTCTCCACCTTTCAGAAAGAGACTTGGCTCTTTACACAGTGGCTCAGGGAAGTGGTCCAAGATCAGAGAAGATAACCAGGCGAAGGCTGCTTGTCAGTTCAAAGAAGAGGAGGGGCTGATGGAAGCTTGTGTAACCCAAATGGTTCCAAGCCCTTTCTGCCCAAAGGGTACACAGGAGTCTCATTAACTTTTAAGACCAGAGCCTCCAGCCCTCATCTGCTGGAGCAGGTAATGCAGCCTAACTCAAGCTTAGGATCCCTTGCACTTACCAAAAAGAGTTTCTGGGTATGCTTGGGAGCTTGGGAACTAAACTGGACCTCTCTCCTCTCATTCTTAGGCCATGCTCACTATTCTGAGTTTGATGATTGCTCCCACCCCCGCCCTTATTTTTCTTAACTGTTGGTAGCAACACAAACTGCTCCTTTGTGGTGGTTGGTTGCTGGCTTGAGTCTCCAAAGTTCTCCAAACTCTCCTGATCATGGCAGGAAGGCAGCCTCTGTTGAACTGGGGGTGGGGGTGGTAAATGTCTCTGTCTCTGGATCGCTGGAGAGTATTATTACCTTAGTAGAGTAGTGTGTTCTAGAATTTGGTTTGCGTGAGGAACCCTTTTCTCCCCAAAGAAAATACTGTCCCTGGAAGACATGGCTGGAGTGGGTTCAAACACCAGCTTGCAGAATGGAACAGAATGTCCAAGCTCATCAGAACAGTTTTCCATCTGATTCTTAGAATTAAGACTCAACTTATAGGCTCTGCCAGATACTTTTTTTTTATTAGTGAGTTAATATTGTTGTACAAGATTATAAGAGCATTGGATCGACCTTCTCGTGGTGCATCCCGTGAGGACCCATTCATTGGGGAAACTGACGATCCTTCCTAGCCGACTGAATCCACATGGATCCCAGTCACTTTCAAAGCCAGCAACAAGCAGCTCCTGACAGCTTTCAACCTGATGCTGTTGACTGGCTACAGAAGAAGGGAAGAAGGGCAAATGCTAGAAGAAGAATAAGATAATACTGTTCCCACCACTAGAGTTCTGTGTTCATATTACCCCCATTGGAAACTGCAGTAGTTATCCCAAGGTCACAGATATAGGTTGACTATTATTTCTGTAACTGTCCATATTTAAATGTATATATTTGCACTTTTTAAAGAGTTTTTTTTAAAGTTTTATCATCTTTATTTAATAGAGACAGCTAGATATCTAGAGGAGGGGGGCTAGAGAAAGAGGCAGAGAGACACCTGCAGCCCTGCCTCACCACTTGTGAAGATTTCCCTCTGCAGGTGGGGACTGAGGGCTTGAACCTGGGTCCTTGAGCATTATAACATATGCAGTCAACCAGGTATACCACCACCTGGCTCCTACTTACCCCCCCCTTTTTATGGCCCTGCCTTCTCTTCCTTTCTAAGTCACACCTACACCTATTACTACTTCTTCTTTTTTCCCCTCCAAAGTTATTGCTGGAGCTGGGTGCACTATGAATCCACTGCTCCTGGAGGCCATTTTTCCCATTTTGTTGCCCTTGTTGCCCTTGTTGTTGACATTATTATTGTTGTTGTCATTGCTGTTGTTGTTGGATAGGACAGAGGGAAATTGAGAGAGGAGGGGAGATAGAAAGGGGAGAGAAAGACAGACACCTGCAGAAATGCTGCACTGCTTGTGAAGTGACCCCCCCCCCCCCGCAGGTGGGGCCATTACTGCTTCTGAGTGTTCTTTTTTTCTCTCCTCTCTCTGGGTCCTGATACAATTGGAGTTCAGAGCCCTCTGGTCATCTCCCCCTAACATGTCTCCCCCTCTGGGAGTATGGACAAAATTCTTTATGGGGTGCAGAAAATGGAAGTTCTGGCTTCTGGAATTGCTTCTTCACTGCCAGATACTTCTATAGTGACCCTAATGACTAGACCAGCACAATTGTCTGAATCCCCCTGGGTGCCAAAGCACAAGTCTACTTCCCTCAAATAAGGGAAGCAGCCTAGAGCCCAGGCAAATAAACACTAAAGGAAAAGACCATTGCAGTCCATACACCGTGGGTCTGAAGCTCAGCTGTCTAGCAACAGAGACCTTCAAACTACTGAGGTGAACCTTATCAAAGATGAAACCTTTAGTAAAATCAAAGATAAATCACGGGGAGGAAGATGAATGTGCAGGTACCTGAGTCCCTGGCTCATTTGTGAATCTCTTACTACAAGACAGTGGAATTTGAAATGTTTTGAAGGACACCTTTGTCTGCTACCTTCTCTGCAAACTCCTCAAGGGCAAAGAAAATGCTCTTTTGAGCATTGACCTTGGGGTTCAGAATTACTAGGGACTCCATATGAATGAGAAGGAATCCACTCCAGACCAAGGGTGGTTATCACTGGTCTTTCATTTTTCAAAGCAAGCAGGATTCTTAGTCTATCACAATAGATAGAAATGAAGATGTACCTGTGGAGACTTGTCAAGTTGACATAGCAGACAGGCACTTTATGGACTGTTATTATTTATATAGGCTCACAATTCTTTACAGTGTGAGGAGTAGAGATTCATGCCTATGGACGTGTATATGAAACTCAGAAAAGTGGTTTCTCCCATAACCACCATAGTTTTTAGAATACAAAATATTTTAGTACATTTTATTTTATTTATTTATTGCCTCCAAAGAGAGAGACAGAAATAAAGATACAGAGAGAGAGAGAGAGAAAGAGAGAGAGAGAGAGAGAGAGAGACACCCAGAGCACTATTCAACTCTGGCTTATGGTGGTGCTGGGGCCTGAACCTGGGATATTGGAGCCTCAGGCATGAAAGTCTTTTGCAGAACCATTATGCTATCTCCCCAGCCTTTCATTATTATTATTTTTATTTTTGTCACCAAGTTTATTGCTGGGGCTCAGTGCTGGCACTACAAATCCACTGCTCCTGGCAGCCATTTCCCCTATTTTATTGGGTAGGACAGAAAGAAACTGAGAGGGGAGGGGGAGATAGAAAGGGACAGAGAAAGACAGACACTTTCAGACCTGCTTCACTACTTGTGAAGCGACCCCTCTGTGGGTGGGGAGCCAGCGGCTAGAACCAGGGTCATTGTGTGGGTCCTTGCACTTAGTATTGTGTGTGCCATCCAGCCCCCTGGCTACAAAGTATTTCAGAGGAGTCTTCAGAAGGCATTTGCTCATTCCTACCTCATTGAAATCACTGTTCAACATTGTAGATTGGCTAGCTTCTATTTTGTGTAGTCTGAATTTCAAGGACCCAGGGGTACTAATGGACCCAGTAAGAAACACTTACTGTATTCCTGCTTGTTTATTTCTACATGCATTTATTTGCAGGAGAACTTATGATAAGAGAGCACTGGACATTTTGAATGCTGGGTCTCCTGAATTTGCCACTTGAGATTGTAGGACACCTGGGTAAAGGTTTAGAGAGAGAGAGGGAGAGGGAGACAGAGAGGGAGAGGGAGACAGAGAGCGAGAAAGAGGGAGAGACAGAAAACAATTTTTCCAGTGTAATTTCAAAGTAAAACTGAACCCTGTCTATATCACTCTCAGACCACGTGCCGGGAGCCTGGAGACACAGAGCTGGCTGGATGCAGGGTGGATGCAGTGCAGGCACTCAGCTCACTGACTCACATAGGGCAGAGTGATTCCAGAAAAACATTGTCTTAAAAGCTTCTTGCCAGATGGGACAATAGGGCCCATAAATGTAGCCATCGGTAGACACAACAGATCCCACTGTCTCCACCAAGGGTGCCCCTGGGAAGACAGACAGCGTAACCTGACTGACTCCTGAGTCGCAGTGAGAAGAGTCTGGAGCCGGGGTTTGCTTTCCCTCTGTGTGTATCTATCACGAAGGCCCAGGAAGGTTTGTTACAGTAAAGAATTAACAATAAACACCTGCTCAGCCCAGCAATGGCTGTCCACAGCTCAGGACAGGGCCCACACTATCTTCTCGTGGGGATTCTTTCAAAGCAAATATAAATATTGGGCCTCTGGAGGGTGGGTGAGAAATATATTCACCCAATAGAGTTCAGGGCTTGAGCCCTGGCACCACATGAGAACATCATACATGGCACTGGGAGAGCTCCATGGATGGTGCGACAATGCTAAAGTGTCCCTCCTTTCTTTCTCTTTCTCTCTCCCTCCTAAAAAAATACACACACCAATTGTTGATTAATCCAGAAGCCAGACCTTCCACCTTGTGCACTCTGGGTCCATACTCCCAGACGGATAAAGAATAGGAAAGCTATCAGGGGAGGGGATGGGATACGGACTTTTGGTGGTGGGAACTGTGTGGAGTTTTACCCCTCTTATCCTATGGATTTTGTTAGTGTTTCCTTTTTTATAAATAAAAAAATTTAAAATAGAATAAAATTTATGTAAAAGAAAAAATACACAGACACACACAGACACAGACACACACACAGACACACACACACACACACACACACACACACACACATACATATTGGGCCTGGGCGGCTACATAGTGGTATCACACATGCATGCAACCTCAAGTCATCTCCTGCTGCTGCATTAAATATGTGTTTAGATATTGGGCTTCTGCTTGCTGCCTCATGAATTCAAGCCAACTTGATCTCTCTTGCTAGATAGTGAGATTCAGTCTCCAAGGAAAAATTGGATAGAGCTCCAACCTCAGAGGGAGACCAGAATAGCTCTCTGCATCCAATGTTTCTAACTAGCCTGCTTTCTCTCCAGCACACTCTCCCCCCCCCACCAATGTTATCTATTTATTTTTGTCCAGAAGAAATCCTCCATTAGAAGCTAATACATGTGAACATTTGCATATGGTCCTTGCAGCTAAGAGTGTGGCCCTCACCTGGGAGCGAGCATTTTTTAGGCCAGAAGAGAAGGCCCTTCTGCAAGAGGAGGCTGGAGCTGGCTCTCACCCTGACAGTGCAATAGTTCTCTTCCCACTTGCAATGTCCAGGGCTTTGGCGGGGGGGGGGGGGGGGGGGGGGCAGTGGCTGGTGTGAATGTATTCTGTATGGAGTTGTACATTTTAACTCTGTCCCCCATGAAGTGACTCGATGACTTTGCTTTGAAAGATTCTATTGGGCAGAGACAATATGTAACCCATTTTCAGTCTTGGGTTTTATACCCGGGGCTTGACAAAGTTGAAAAGCAGCATCACCAAGTGATACCAGTTTCACTGTGGTGGTGAGAATACATCATGCATTCCCAGCTTCACCCACGGCAATTCAAGCAAATCAGATAAGAAGCTTCCCATTCACACTAAGCAGAAAGAAAAGAAAAAAAGTATCTGACTCTTTCCAGGAAACAAAGAGCCTACTTTGGTTCCTTGGTCTCCATGCTCTCTGCTAAGGTACAAAGGAAGCTTCAGGGTGGAGGTTACGTGACTTGCCTGGCTTTCTGCTCTGCTGGCTGAATCAGGAGTCCTCTACTCCAAGTGCTCTGTGGCCTGACATCTGTGTAATGGACATTTGGGTACACACATCGCCCCCCCCCCCAGATTCCTTTGATTGGCAGATGACCTTGACTCCAGACCCATCCAGAGTCGTGCACTTAATCAGGGTTTGCTCCTTCATCCTCTGTTTAATGTCAGGTTGTTTTAGAAAGTGGGTTTGCTGCTTACACTGAACAGGCTTGGGGCTGGTGTCCCTACCTGCTGAAATGGTAAGAGATGGTTTCAGTAGATGGACAAGCCCTGGGTCAAATCACTATCAAGCTGAGTTGGGGTGCGGGGGCGGGGGGTGAGGTGATACAGGGGTCACTAGATTCCGCTGGATGTGGAAACTCCCCGTCTGGCTCACTTACCTTTTATTACTAACTTTTCAGCCACTTATGATATTGGACTTCCCCTTCTTCCCCCCCTCCCCTTAGAAAATTACTAATCACCTTCTTTCCCATCCCCATGTGTGTATTTCTTATCAGATAAGGGGCTGTGAAGGTCTGTCTTGGCACTTGGTGTTTGACTTAGTACATGACTATATGCTTCTGACCTGCCCAGGATGGCTGAATGCAGAGGCCTCTCTGCTCTCTGTGGTGAGGACTTTGGAGACAAATGTTCTCTTATTCATGCTCCAATCGAATTGAAGATGGAAGCTGAGACTGGAGAGTGCCATGTGTAAAACATGGTTATAACTAGTCTCTTCCTCCCAGTGGCTAAGCCGTAGTTTTCGTGGGCAACACCTGGTGGTTTGAAGAGAAAACACTGCTCCTTTAGGAGCTGGGTGGCAGTGCACCTGGTTGAGAGCATGTTTCTATGCACGAGGGCCCAGGTTTGAGCCCTCAGTACCCACCAACCAGGTGAAGTACTACTGAAAGTGTCTCTCTGTTTTGCTCCCTCTCTGTCTCCCCTTACCCTCTTGATTTACATAGCTGTCTCTATGTAAAAAAATAGAGATAACCTGCCAACACCCATGTCCAGCAGAGAAGCAATTACAGAAGCCAGACCTTCCACCTTCTGTACCCCATAATGATCCTGGGCTCTTTCCAAGTGGCAGCTTTACTGTGGCTTTGAAATTACTGCCTTTGCACAGACTGCTTGAGACAGTGCCTTCAAGACTTTTCCACTGATGCCTCTTGTGGCTTTTTATGTAAGATATTAATGGGACTACGATAGGCTATATCTCTGGGTAAAAGTACCCACACATAAGTGGCTCTGGGAAGTGAAAACCAGAATGCCTGGCTTTTGCTACAATATGACCATCTGAAGTTAAGGTAAAAGATAAATAAATAAATAAATAAATAAATAAATAAATAAATAAATAAATAAATAAATAGTGGTCCAGGAGGCACTGTGGCTAAGGCACCAGACTTTCAAGCATAAGGTCCTGAGTTCAGTCCCCGGCAGCACATGTACCAGAGTGATGTCTGGTTGTTTCTCTTCTCCTATCTTTCTCATTAATAATAAATAAAATCTTTCATAAATAAATCTGTTCTTTCTCCCCCTAAGAAAGTTGTAGACATCCCTGACTCCTGAGGATGATTGATGGCATGAAGGTTAGGGATTACCCATGAGACTCCATATTAGATTTTTCTAGAAGTTCCTGGGAATATCTGTGCTGTTTTTACCCATCATTAAGTCTGAGAGCTTGCCTTGCCCCCTACTCCATCCTGCTATTCCCTCATATCAAACCCTTCAAAACTGTGGACTAGGGAGGACTTCTTCCTACTGATTTGACAGATTTGTTCCTGGAGCATGCCACCAAGTCAAATGCATTTTGCCTTGTTTTCTGCAGAGTTTTGCCATGTCTGCTTTCCTACTTCCCTTTGAACCTCAAGGAACCAAAGCTATCCAGAGATTTAGACTAATTCTGTTTCTTGATGAACCTAGGAATAAGCATGGCTTTCCACGACATCAACAACAACAACCAACCAACCAACCAATCAAACAAACAAACAGCCTTCAGGTTATAAGGAAAATTCTGAGCTTGTCCTCACAGGCTCTGGAGCAGCAAGCAAAGGCTGAGTTTGAATCAGTTCTGTCACTTACCCCACAGGCAACCTGACTAAGTGGAGCTTCTGTCTCTTTGAACAGTGAAGTAGAGAAAATAATTCCACTTCTCTGCCCTCTTCCATCTTGTGTCAGATGAGTTGGTGCAGGTAAGGTGCTCAAGACTCGGGACTTCCCTTCCCTAATACAGTTTCTGAATTCTGCTTAAGATGTGCCTTCGGGAGTTGGGCGGTAGCACAGCAGGTTAAGCACAAGTGGCACAAAGCAAGGACCAGTGTAAGGATAGGATCCTAGTTTGAGCCCCCGGCTCCCCACCTGCAGGGGAGTCGCTTCACAGGCGGTGAAGCAGGTCTGCAGGTGTCTATCTTTCTCTCCCCCTCTCTGTCTTCCCCACCTCTCTCCATTTCTCTCTGTCCTATCCAACAATGACGGCATCAATAATAATTACAACAATACAACAACAAGGGCAACAAAAGGGAATAAATAAATAAATACTTAAAAAAGAAAATTTAAAACAAAAAAAAAGATCTGCCTTCATCATTTACTACTTCAGAACAAGGATGGAAGAAGTGAACGTGGAAAGAAACCCAGAACCTTTCTCTTTTTGACTGTAGACATCGTCTGTCCTTTCCCATTCTTGCCTCCCCCACTTCATTATCTTCATGGGGGACATGGTTTTGGTTTCCCCCATTGCCTGACGTCTCTTTCAGCTTCATCTTT
The DNA here is from genome assembly GCF_950295315.1 of Erinaceus europaeus. NCBI lineage: Eukaryota > Metazoa > Chordata > Mammalia > Eulipotyphla > Erinaceidae > Erinaceus > Erinaceus europaeus. The sequence goes on from NC_080177.1 coordinate 7,617,610, forward strand.
TCCATAAACTGTGCAGCTTCTTAAGCCCTTCCATGTAAACAAATCCACACATCATATAATTTGGGCACCTGAAAATGTGTCGTGGCGCTAGGTGGTGGCACCCCTGGCAGAGTGCATGCGTCATATAGAGTGTACAAGGACCTGACTTTAAGCCCCTGGCTCCCACCTGCAAGGGAGAAGCTTCATGAATAGTGAAACAGTGCTGCAACTCTTTCTATCTAGCTCTATTTCTCCCTTTATATATATATTTTTACCTATTTATTATCAGATAGAGATAGAAATTGAAAGGTGAGAGGAGGTTGGAGAGGAGAAAAGGTAGAGAGATAGGTACTTGCAGCGCTGCTTCACCTCTCGTGAAGCTTTCCCCTACAAGTGGCTACCAGGGACTTGTGCCTGGGTCCTTGAACCTGTAATGTGTAAGCTTAACCAGGTATGTCACCACCTGGCCCCCAGTATCTTTCTCTGTCTCCAACTTCCCCCTCAATTTCTCTCTCTATTTTTTTTTCCTCCAGGATTATCACTGGGGCTTGGTGCCTGCACTACAAATCCACTGTACCTGTGGTCATTTTTTTTTTTTTTTGGATAAGACAGAGAGAAATTGAGAGAAGAGAGAGAGGAAAGTAGAAAGGGAGAGAAAAAGAGAGACAGATGCAGACCTGCTTCACCACTTGTGAGGTGACCCCCTGCAGGTGGTGAAGCCAGGGCTCAAACCAGGATCCTTGCACAGGTTCTTGTGCTTTGTGTTGTCTGCCCTTAACCTGGTGTGCCACCACCTGGACCCCTCCCTGTCAATTTCTCTGTCTCTATCATAAATAGATAAATAAATAATATAAATTTTAAATTATTAAGGTAATCAAGAAATGTGTCCTTAGTTACACCAGATCTATCCAGTAGATAGGAGAGACAGAAAGAACAATCTTGGGGGTGGGGAGCATAGTGTTTGTGCCGAGAGTCTCACATGCCTGAGTTTCCAAGGTCCCAGGTTCAATCTCCAACTACCATAAGCCAGAACAGAGAAGTATTCTGGTAAAATAAATAAATAAATAAAATTAATTAATTAATTAAGACAAATAAGTCTTCCCCGTGCTGAAGAAAGAGCTCAGTTGGATAGCATACTCCTTTGCCATGTGAGTGACCTCAGTTTGAGCCTGGTCTTTAGCACATTCATTGAAGGGAGCTTTGGTATTTTGGTGTCTTTCTCTCTCCCTCTCTCTCCTCTGTTTCCCCTTGTCTCTCTTTCTCTGTCTCTCCCTGCCTCTCTTCTTCTCTGTCACTATCTAAAATTAAAAAAAAGAAGAAATAAAAGAACAGGGACCTGGTGGTGGCACACCTGGTTGAACACACATGTTGCAATGCACAAGGACTTGGGTTCAAGTCCTCGGTCCTCACTTCCAGGGGGAAAGCTTCAGGAGTGGTGAAGCAGGGCTGCAGGTGTGTGTGTGTGTGTGTGTGTGTGTGTGTGTGTGTGTGTGTGTCTTCCCCTGCCCTCTCGATATCTGGCGCCTCTATCAAATAAATAAAAATATTTAACAGACATAAAAGAACACCCTTCCCTAGGCAGTGGTAAATCTACTTGATGGACTCTGCTATCCTCACCATGCCCCTGCCCCCAGCTGGCATTCCTGGTCTCTGGGCACTGATCACTGGTTCATGTGTCCTCTGCCTCTGTACCCCTGGGCTGCAAGACAGATATTTGAAGCCATTGTTGAACTTGATCTGCAGTGAAGTGGAGATCTCTGGCTAGGCCCTGATTACTCATTCTCCCACAGGCAAAGATCTGGAGATGTCATTTTGAGATTCTTCTTCTTCTAGCGTTTGCCCTTCTTCCGTAGCCAGTCAGCAGCGTCAGGTTGAAAGCTGTCAGGAGCTGCTTGTTGCTGGCTTTGAAAGTGACTGGGATCCATGTGGATTCAGTCGGCTAGGAAGGATCATCAGTTTCCCCAATGAATGGGTCCTCACGGGATGCACCACAGAAGGTCGATCCCATGCATCCCATTTTGAGATAATAAATGCAAACTCTGATATGCAATCTAGTTGAGGCAGAACCGGAGACCAACCAGCAAGGCTGTGAGCAGCAGGACGTACAGAAGAGTGCAAAGGCCAAGGCTGTCTCTGTTCCTCTCTCCTTCTCACGGCTGTGTGTCTCCTCTCCCTAGTGACATGTTTCCATTACTGGCCATAAAGCAACACACAGACGATCCCACTCCTGCAGCTGCCTCCCCTCTCCTTCTCCTGGAAGCCCCCTGATTCCCTGATCTGTTCTCAGACTGAGATTGACAATTTGTCCTGACCTCCTCACTCTCTTTCTCTCGACAGCCACTGAGAAAGGGAATTCACATCTCTGAACACCATTCTAGAAGCAGACCCCCACACAGTGTGCTCCTGATTTCGCTCCATCCTCACAGGGAGGTTATCATTATTTCCCTCTTCTAAAAAGAAAAAGCATAGTTTCCTAAAAATGAAGTGACTTGTCCAAGTCCAAGGGCTAGAAAACAGTAACCACTGGAGTTAACCCAGATCTACATAAGCCAAAGTCTAAATTCTCTAAGCTATGCAATCAAAATAAAAGACTTGATAGATTCTCCAGAGTCTTGTCAGTGCAATAAATCTGATTATTTCCTTTCTTTTTCTTTCTTTCTTTCTTTTTTTCTTCCTTCCTTCCTTCCTTCCTTCCTTCCTTCCTTCCTTCCGACAGGGAAGAGGAAGATAGGGAAAAAGAAAAGCCAGGTGGTGGCTCATCTGGCTCAGCATCCACATTACAGTACACAAGGACCCAGGTTCAAGCCCTTGGTCCCCACCTGCAAGGGGAAAGCTTCATGAGTGGTGAAGCAGGGCTGCAGATCTCTCTCTCTCTCCCTCTCTCTTTCCCTCTATATCTCCCACTCCTCTCTCAAGAGAGACATCTGCACTGCTTGACCACTTGGATACCTTCCTCCCTACAGGTGTGTGGGGGGTGGGGGCTGAACTGAGGTTCTTGTGAATAGTAATTTGTGTACTCAACTGGGTAAGCCACTGCCTGGCCCCCTTCAGAAAAGTGATTTAAAGATGGCCACCTCTTAATGGCTGTGGGAGGTGTTGCAAAGCAAGAGAGGGTGTTTTGGAAACTTGAGTTGCAGGAACAAGCCTCTGCGCATACTCTGGGCGCCAGAGTGATTCCTCCCCAGTTCTGTCTTTGGCTGTGAATGACAGAATTTATTTTATTTTTCTAAAGAAGAAGACTCAGCCTGAGGAAATACCATGCTTCCAGAAAATGCCAAACTGTTTAAAGAGCCTTTCTAAGGGTGGGGACGGTATGTGTGTGTGTGTGGGGGGGGAGTGGACTGGGGCAAGAGAAATACATTTTCTAAGATTTTCCGATACTAAAACCCATTTATGACTGTTGGGAAAAAAAAAAAAGAAAAAACACCTCTCTCTGGCAGAGGATTTAGCTCTCACTAATCCTTAAGTGACTTGTTTTGACAGAGCCTTCCAAGCAGATTTTCTTGGTAACTTTGGTGTGCTCTAAAGGAATAATTACTGATTTATCCTCCAGTACCTTGGTTTGGGGTGTGTGTGTGTGTGTGTGTGTGTGTGTGTGTGTGTGTGTGTCCATTTAATGTATGGCAATTAATGAATTTCATGTATATCTCCAAACAGCAAGAGAATCAGTTGGAATTCAGGAATGCTTGGAGTTGCGTGGAACCCCTCATCTTTTTTCTTGCCTCTGAGTATCAAGGACCTGGGTTTCACTTCTGTCATGTGACCTCAGCAGATTCTCTGACTCCAAGTGGCTAGGACTTCACTCCTACTTTTCTTTCTTTTTTTTAGGAAAAAAAAATTATGAGAGTCTGGTGGTTGTGCAGCAGGTTAAGCGCACATGGCGCAAAGTACAAGGACCGGCTTAAGGATGCCGGTTCAAGCCCCTGGCTCCCCACTTGCAGGGAAGTCACTTCACAGGCGGTGAAGCAGGTCTGCAGGTATCTATCTTTCTCTCCCCCTCTCTATCCTCCCCTCCTCTCTCCATTTCTCTCTGTCCTATCCAACAATAACTACAACAAGGCAACAAAAGGGAAAAATAAATTAATATTTTTTAAAAATTTAATAAAAAACTTTTATTAGTGATTTAATAATAAATAACAAGATTGTAAGATAACAGGGGTACAATTCCACACAGTTCCCACCACCAGAGTTCTATATCCCACCCCCTTCATTGGAAGCTTCCCTATTCTTTACCCCTCTCTGGGAGAATGGACCAGAATTCTTTATGGGGTGCAGAAGGTGTGAGTTCTGGCTTCTATAGTTGCTTCTTCGCTGAACATGGACATTCGGCAGGTTGATCCATACCTCCAGCCTTTCGCTATTTTTCCCTAGTGGGGTAGGGCTCTGGAGAGGTGAGGCTCCAGGACACATTGGTGAAGGGGATGGCATCATGGTAGTTAGTGTCTGCAGCTTGGTGGATGAAAGGTGGTAAGATATAAAGCAGGAACCCCAAAGATAGGAATAGAGTAGATAAAACTAGGGGTCTTTGTGTAGAAAGAAGCTAGGAAGTCTATATTAGGTATGTTCAATGTGGCCCTTGACTTAGTATACTTTTCTATTTCTATAGAAACATGCTTGAGGAAGGAGCCTGAGGACTCCCGGTGTTTGCTTTAGTTCAGTTGAACTGTATCATTTTCCTCCAGTCTGAAGGAGCTGGACTGACTTTTTTAAATTTATTATCTTTATGGGGGGCATAGAAACAGCCAGAAATCAAGAGAGAAGGGGGTGATATAAATGGAGAGAGACAGAGAGACACCTGCAGCACTGCTTCACTACTTGTGAAACTTTCCCTCTGCAGGTGGGGACTGGGGGCTCAAACCTGGGTCCTGGAATATTGTGTGAGGCGAACGTGATAACCACTACTCTACGGAAACAACTGATCCTGGAATATTGTAACATGTGCGCTCAACCAGGTGTGCCACCACCTGGCCCCTGGGCTGACTTTTAACAGGTTCTGCTCAAAGGGACCCAACAGAGGACAGGGCTTGTGTTTTTACTTCCTGCCCTGTCTGCTGTACTTGACGAGGGTCTTTTAACTTTCAACTAACATCCTGACTTGTAGGTGTCAAGAGATACCTGCATCACAGCTTTACCACCACTCATGAAATTTCTCCCCTGCATGTGGAGACTAAGTGCTTGAACCCAGGTCCTTGAACTATCTGAGGCCATTCTCGCTTGTAAACTGAAAGTCTCATCAGCATGTTTTACATTCCTAGCTATACTTATGATTGGGTGTTCTCTCTATATATATTTTCTTTCTTTCTTTCTTTCTTTCTTTCTTTCTTTCTTTCTTTCTTTCTTTCTCTTTCCTAAATTTAACAAACCAAACCAATAATGGATTACCATTTGGGTAGGGCAAGAGAGACTTCAGGGTTTTCATCAAAGTATACAGAACTCTGAGCAAGCATGAACATAACACATTTTAAATTATTCCCTAGCTGTCTCTGAAAGTCTCCTGCTTTAGTCCTCTTGTCAGGGAGGTGTCGTGCTAAGACATGGTGGCAGGAGAGGCTTTGTCAGTTTTATAGAAAGAGTTTTATAGAAAGAGTGAGCTTTCTTCAACGGAAGAGCTGTTCCTGTGGCCAGGTGGCCGGTGGAGATAGCTGGGGAGAGAGTGGGCACATGATGGCAGATCCGAGGAGAGAAGCATTATGGGAGGTGGGTGTGAGTCTCTGCAGTGGCTGCTTAGTGGAGTGACAGAGCTTCTGTGTACTTGAGAGAAGTGGATTAGGAATGCCTGAGGACTAGACTTTGGGGGTCCTGGTTCTGTCTTCACAAGTGTGTGACCTTGACAGGTCTGATGGTATCTCAGAGTTCTAGTTTTCTCGTTTGCTGGTGGCTCAGACTACAGCATTCAGGTTGCTGAATGGGAATAAAGTTGCCAGGGAAGAGGAGGTTCAGTGGGCTTTGGTGGAGAGACATAGGTGGTGGTGTGCGTTGTAGTGACATATTTTGAAGAAATGTGAAGTTGTCCTTCTAAAACATTTAAGAGTCTTTTGAACCAGCATGGCCTCAAAAAAAAAAAAAGAAAGAAAGAAAGAAAGGAAGGAAGAAAGAAAAGAAAAAAAGTGGCCTGTCACCAGGAGCAGTGGATTTACTGTATAGACACTGAATTTCAGTGATAACCCTGGTTGCCAAAAAAAAAAAAATTAAAATAAATTAAAATTTTTAAAAAGAAATGTTTTAAACATAAAATTATATTTTGTATACTTTTAAAAGGACTGGCTGGGAAGGACATTCACTGATGCGATCACATATGTGCTTGAAGGTCATAGGTTTATATCCCCAGTATCACATAAAATAAAATAAAATAAGGAAGGTTTTGCCAGGTAAACATGAAGGGCTCTTGCCATGTTAAGACTGATGACTCTGGGACTCCTGCCTTCTTCCTACCTGTAAGACCCCCCCCCCCCCGGGGGTCAGTCAATGCTCTAATAGCTCAGGAGGTCTGTCCCCTTCCCCCTGAGAGCCCTCTTTCTTACAAGGCTTCAAAAATACAGACAGAGCCAGTGAAATACTTCACTTGGATAGTGTGTTACTTTGTTGTGTGCGTGACCTGGGTTTGAGCCCTGCCCCAACTGCATTGAAGGAAGCTTTGGCACTGGACCTCTAACACTCTCCTTCTGCTCCTCTGTCTCTATCTAGCATGTTACAATCAAAGGAAGGAAATACATGGACACCCCTTTCCCTAAACACATCAGGGCACCTCATCTAATCCCATTCTCTCTTGCCTTCGTCCTCTGAGGAAGCTGGCAAAACAAACAAACAAATTAAAAAATCAGAGATGAGGCAGAGGATGTGGTTACCAACTGGTTTGGGCTTTCCTGGGGCAGGATAGGTTGGTAGTTAGGGAATGTCCTCTCCTCACCCTGAATTTAAGTCCAGGTTGGTCATCATCTTGTGGATCTGAACCCTTGGGTACCTGGCGAAGCAGGTCATTTGATACCAAGATAGGTCAAAGGGGCACATGTAGGTAATGGTTCTCTTCAACTTGGTTTTCCAGGCTGAAATTCAAAGGTCTGCTGACCCCTTTCAAGCTCAGTCCCCACCCCCCAGTAGAATTTACTGCAAGTATTGGACTATGAGCAAGCAAAAGTTTGATATAATGGTTCAGGGAATAAAAAAGAAAGAAAGAGAGAGAGAGAGAGAGGAAGAAAGAAAAGAAAAGAAAAAAAGAAAAAAAGAAAAAAAAAAAAGGAAAGGAAAGAAAAAAGAAAATGCATCATGGACGGAAAATGTCCAAACTGTATGTCAGTGGAAAAGCAACCGTCTTTTGCTGGCCTGGGATCCTGCCAACTTTCCTTCCGTTATTCCATGTCACCTCTTGAAATGGGAACCCACTGGAAAATTCCTTTCAGAAGAGTAAGATGGGGGGGCGGGGTGGGGGGAGTTTATCTCATGAAACCATCCCAAGGCTGTTTCTTCCTAGGGAAGGTTTCTGTTTCTGTGGGGTGAGGAGTGAAAGATTGAGGTTGGGGAAGTTGGCTTCAGCTTCCTCTCCCATTGTTCCCTGAAATGGAGGAGCTTGGGCCCTTTTGATTCCATAGTTGTGATGCTATCAGAAGCATCAGCTCAGATGTCTTCATCTGAACTTGGAAAACAGGCACTGATGGTGCCAACTGGAGGCACACAGAAATGCAGGGACTCCCTGAGAGGCTGAGGAGAAGAAAATATCCCCGCCAGTGAGATAGCTCACTGGGTAGTGCACCACTTTGTCATGTGTACACTTCAGGGGTCTAACCTGGTCCTCACTGCACTGAAGTAAGTTTTGTTGCTGTTCTCTCTCTCTCTCTCCCTCCCTCCCCCTCTCCCTCTCTCCCCCTCCCTCTCCCTCTCCTTCTCCCTCTCTCTCTCCCTCTCTCTCTCCCCTTCCCCCTCTCCCTCTCCCTCTCCCCTCCCTCTCCCTCTCTCTCCCCCTCTCCCTCTCTCTCTCCCCCTCCCTCTCCCTCTCTCTCTCCCTCTCTCTCCCCATCCCCCTCTCCCTCTCTCTCCCCCACTCCCTCTCTCTCTCCCCTCCCTCTCCCTCTCCCTCTCCCTCTCTCCTTCCCCCTCTCCCTCTCTCCCCCACTCCCTCTCTCTCTCCCCTCCCTCTCCCTCTCTCTCTCCCTCTCTCCTTCCCCCTCTCCCTCTCTCTCCCCATCCCCCTCTCCCTCTCTCTCCCCCTCCCTCTCCCTCTCTCTCTCCCCCTCCCTCTCCCTTTCTCTCTCCCCCTCCCTCTCCCTCTCTCTCTCTCCTCCCTCCCTCTCTCTCTCTCTCTCCCTCTCTCTCTCCCTCCCTCACTCTCTCTCCCTCTCCCCCCTCTCCCCCTCCACCTCTCCCCCTCCCTCTCCCCCTCCCCCTCTCCCCCTCCACCTCTCCCCCTCCCTCTCCCCCTCCCCCTCTCCCCCTCCCTCTCCCCCTCTCTCCCTCCCTCCCTCTTTCTCCCTCCCTCTCCCTCTCCTCCTTCCCCCTCCCCTCTTTCCCTCCTTCCTTCTCTCTCTCTCTTACCCCCATGATTGTTGCTGTGGCTTGGTGCCTGCACTATGAATCCACTACTCCTAGAGGACATTTTCTCCATCTTTATTTGGTAGAACAGAGGAAAAATTGAGAGAGGATGAGGAGATAGAGAGGAAGAGAGAAAGGTAGACACCTGCAGACCTGTTTCACCACTTGTGAAGCATCCCTGCTACAGGTGAGTAGCCTCCAGAAACTCGAACCCGGATCCTCGTCTGGGTCCTTCTTCTTAGTACTATGTGCACTTAACCGAGTGCACTACTGCCCAGTGCCCTATTCCTCCTTTCCTTTCTGGCTTCTCTCACTTCCCATGATTCCTTCCAGCTCTATCCAAGATGAGGAGAAAGTGAATTCATCACGTTTTTTGACTTGGTGGCAAGGGCAGAGTGAGTCCCATGATGGGTGGCGGGGCACATCTGGACAAGCAAAAGCAGAGAAAGACTAGATCTCTGGGGTCTTGGTGCCTAGGCTTGAGAGATGTGGTTTCATCCCCCATTCCTCTCAGTTTTCATCCACCTGCCCTTCTCCCAGGCCAACCCATGGCTGGTGGTTTCGAAGTCCCCGGTTGGTTGGTTTCTCTTCCTCTGACTCTCCTTGTCTGTTTCAAGCACACTCTGACTCTGTCTGGTGCCAGCCTTCTTCCTCCGGTGACCACTGTCTGTGTGACCTCCGAAGGTGCTGACCCCTCAGATTCTCAGCCCACTATGGCTTCTTCTTCCATCTTTGGAGCCTCTGGCCAGCCAGTTGCTTCACTTTGGATGAATATCTTATTCTTTGCTGCCTCCTTTTACACACACACACACACACACACACACACACACACACACACACACACACACATACCAGATCTGAGGCTTACATCAAGGGCACTTGGGTACGATTATATAATACCAGCTTCCTTCAGACAGAGGTTAAGCCGGTTACAGAAAGAAAAACGGACTCATTTGCAGGACCCTATCAGCTCGCCTATGGAATGAGAGGCTTTTGAGGCTCTAATGGGCTGGCAGCTGATTCCGACAGCAGAATCCAGGGCCCTTGATCTTCCCAAGACATCGCTCCCCATCCCCAACCCCCACTGTTTTGAACATGAGCTGTGGTGTGGGCCCTTCCCACGGAGAACTGTGAATCCTATTCAGCCAGCCTCCTTGTGATTTGGACATGAACAGGGGAGCTTTCTCTGTCTCCTTAATACCCTTTGAAAGCTCCCTCGCCCCACTGTTGGGCACTTCAGAGAGAGCACTGCATTAATATCTTCTGCTCTGGTTTCAACTTGGTATGGTTTTTGTGATCTTAAAATAGATGGAATTACCACCACCAGCATTGTTCTGCCTTGAACTCGAAGTCTCAAGAGCAAGTGCTCCTAAAAAAAAAAAAAAGTTAATCCTTTTCTTATTTGCAAGGATTCTGGGCTGCCATTTACTATATATATATATATGCTAAATTATTTATAATCCAGGATTATTACAATACGCAAAGACTCCAGTGCATAACATCCCTAGCTCGGCTAAAATGGCATCAGCAGAACAGGCCCTGGACTCCCCTTCCACATGTAGTCCCTCAAGTTTCACCCTCAATGGGCTTGTGAGCTCATGAGTCTGCTGCTCATGCTACTGGGGCAAAACAGCAGCTGTGATCTGTTGTGAATCCTCAGACTCCTTTTGTCTTCTTTGAGATTTACACCCTGAAAGTTGTGTTCCTTGACACCCTCACGTCTTCTCTTTCTTTCTCTCCTCTACCAGTGGAGGTCAACTCAGGGCTCCATGGCACCTTTTTCTCCCCTACTTCCTGCCATTGGGGGGTTATAATCTAGGGGATGAAGGCAGTGGTGGCCCAATGGAGCACACACATCACCTATGTGCAAGAGCCCAGGTTCGAGCCACCTATAGGCGGGATACTTCACGAGTGGTAAAGTAGGTCTGCAGGTGTCTATATATATATATATATATATATATATATATATATATATATATATATATATTATCTCTCTCCCTATTTTCCTGCCCCTCTCAATTTCTCTCTAGCCTATCAAACAAAAAAAAACAAACAAAAGAAAAACAGAAGAAAAAAAAAAGAAATGGGGGGAAATGGCCGTCAAGAGTGGTGTATTAGCATTTCAGGCACCAAGCCCAAATGATAACTCTAGTGGCAAGAATAAATGATCTAAGGGGATGTAGCCGGCTCCAAGCCAATGAGATAGATGCTTACAGACCCTCTGAGAAAGACTGTTTCCAGGCTCAGAATGAGGCCCCTGAAAGGCCGTTCCCAGGAAAGGTACCTTAGACATGTACTTCTATCTTTTTTTCTTTGTTGAGGGATTAATGGTTTATAGTCAACAGTGAAATACAGTGGCTGGTACATGTGTAACATTTCTCAGTTTTCCACATATCACTCTAACTCCCACCTAGTTCTCCTCTGCCATCATGCTCCAAGACCTGAACACCCCCCCCCACACACACACACACCAGGATCCTTTACTTTGAGACAAAATATCAGGAAGTGGCCTTTTTTTTTTAATTAACAAAATATATTTATTTATTTATTTTCTCTTTTTGTTGTCCTTGTTGTTATTATTATTATTGTTGTTATTGCTGTCACTGTTGTTGGATAGGACAGAGAGAAATGGAGAGAGGAGGGGAAGACAGAGAGGGGGAGAGAAAGACAGACACCTGCAGACCTGCTTCACTGCCTGTGAAGCGACTCCCCTGCAGGTGGGGAGCCGGGGGCTCGAACTGGGATCCTTCATCCAGTCCTTGAGCTTTGCAGCACCTGCACTTAACAGGCTGTGCTACCACCCGACTCCCTGTGGGCTTTTGTTTTTTTTTACCACAGATTTATTGTTGTTGTTCTTACAATTACTGTTGTCGGGCCAGGTGGTGGTGCACCCGGTTGAGCACACAGGTTACCAAGCACAAGGACCCAAGCTGAGTCCATGCTCCCCACATGCAGGTAGACGCTTCACAAGCAGTGGGTAAAGCAGGTCTGCAGGTCCCTCCCTGCCTCCCTCCTCTCTCTCTCTCTCTCTCTCTCTCTCTCTCAAATTTTCTCTAACTCTCTATCTCCCCCTCCTCTCTCAACAGTCAAATAAAATAGAAGGAAAAGAAAAAAATAATTTAAAAATATGGTCACCAGGAGTAGGGGGTTCATAGTGCCAGCACTGAGCCCCAGTAATAACCCTGGTGGCAATAAAAACCAATTTTTAAAATAACAGTTACTATTGTATAACACTCCGTCTTGTGCCAAAGAGAGTGGGGTTTGTGTATTTATTTATTTTAATTAATTTTTTAAATTTTTAAAAATTTTTCTTTATTGGGGTATTAATGTTTTATAGTCAACAGTAAATATAATAGTTTGTACATGCAAAACATTTCCCGGTTAGTTTTCCACATAGCAACACAACCCTCACTAGGTCCTCTGTTATCATGTGCCAGGACCTGAAACCTCCCCCTACCCCCCACCACAGAGTCTTTTCCTTTGGTGCAAGACACCAGCTCCAGTCCAAGTTCTGCTTAGTGTTTTCCCTTCTGATCTCGGTTTTCAATTTCTGCCTATGAGTGAGATCCTCCCATATTCATCCTTCTGTTCGACTTCTCTCACTTAACAGATTTCCTCAAGCTCCATCCAAGATGGGCTGAAAATGGTGAAATCACCATTTTTAAAAAAATATCTGAGTAGTATTTATTTATTTATTTACTTATTTATTTTATTGTTGATTGAATGGCAGGTTGCGAGATTATACAATTGCATTATCTCTATAGTTCTTTACCATACCAACTATCAAAGTTCTGTTCCTGATACCTTCCTGACAATCACCAGGGTAGTTCTCACAGTTTCTGGAGACAGATTGGGGGCATCTTCTTCTTTTCCTTTGCCTTCTCCTCCTCCTCTTTTTCTCTCTCTCCCTCCCTCCCCCTCTTCTTTGTATGTTTTCAAGTTTCTGCATTTTAATTTTGTTGTCCACATGCACACAAAGCCACCTCTTCACTTACTTCCCTAGGCACAGTCATCTCCACTGCATCTGTTTTGTCCTGAAGACCGCCACTATGTCATTTTCTTTAATTGCAAAGTACTGTTTGATGGAGAGTATATCCCATCACTTCTTTATCCAGTTGTCTGCTGATGGGCATGTGGGTTGCTGCCATATTTTTGGCCATTGGTAAAAGTGCAGCTCTGAACATTGGGGTGCATATGGCCCTTTGAATTAGTGTTTGCATATCCTTTGGATAAACTCAGAGTGGCGTTGCTGGATCTTAACACATTTCCATTTTCATTTGTTTAAGGGAGAGTAAGCTATTTTAAAAGCCCCTTCCCTACCTTCTGCCTGTTCAGATGCCAAACTACCAGGAGCATACTGACATGAAGAAAGAAATAGATGTTCCTGGAATGACATCAAATATACATGAGGACATCCTTTTCTTGAGATTTCTAGTGAAATAATTCACTTGGATAGAGTGCTGCTTTGCCCTGTGCATAACCCAGGTGCTGTGGTCTCTCTCCCTCTCCCCTCTCCCCTCTCCCCTCTCCCCTCTCCCCTCTCCCTCTCCCTCTCCCCTCTCCCTTCTCCCCTCTCTCCTCTCCCCTCTCCCTTCTCCCCTCTCTCCTCTACCCTCTCCCCCTCCCTCTCCCTTTCCCTCTCCCTCTCCCTCTCCCTCTTCTCTCTCCCTTCTCCCTCTCCCTCCACCTCTCCCTCCTCTCCCTCTCCCCTCTCCCCTCTCCCTCTTCCCTCTCCCTCTCCCCTCTCCCCTCTCCCTCTCCCTCTCCCTCTCTCCCCTCTCCCTTCTCCCCTCTCTCTTCTCCCCTCTCCCCTCTCCCCCTCCCTCTCCCTCTCCCTCTCCCTCTTCTCTCTCCCTTCTCCCTCTCCCTCCTCCTCTCCCTCCTCTCCCTCTCCCTCCTCTCCCTCTCCCTCTCCCTCCTCCTCTCACTCTCCCTGCTCCCTCTCCCTCTTCCTCTCCCTCTCCCCTCTCCCTTCTCCCTTTCCCCCCTCCTCTCCCTTTCTCTCCTCTTCCTCTCCCTTCTCCCTCTCCTTCCCTTTCCCTCTCTGCCTCTATTAAAAGATAATAATAATGAAAGAAATCCTTTTCTCAACCCCGTCTCGTGCCCAGGCTCCTTTGCCGTTGTCTTCCCTTCCTCCTTATGCTTCTGCTACTGTCTGTGAAACACAGAGCCCTTCCATTTGCTCAACTTGGGTTTCATCCTAGTCAGGGTCCCTAATAGTGCTGACACTTGTGAAATTCCCATAAAAACCCAGTTTGTCTCCTTTTCGTCAGGAACCAGCCAAGCAGCAGAGTGACAGTGTGACAGTCAGAGTAGAAACAGGCAAATGTCTTCACAGCTGACCAAATAACTATCTCTTGAGCAGAAGGGGTTGGAGGTATCTGCTCAGCTCCACATCTCTGTTCAGAGATCACAGATGTCAGAAAAACACTGGAAACTTTTTTTTCCTTTCTAATTACAGCTGATGTGCACTCTCTTTCTCCGCTGGGGGAAAAAGGAAAGCTGACAAAGAAGTTGGTGACTTTCTTCTGACTTGTTTTGGTCTTCATTTCTGGTCCGTCGGTCAGTCTCTCTCTCTCTCTTTCCAGAACACTGCTCAACTCTGGCTTGTGGTGGTGAGGGTGATTGAACCTGGGACCTTGGAATTTCAGGCATGAAAGACTCTTTGCATAACCGTTATGCTCTCTACCCCCACCCCTATGGTCTTCCTTTCTAATAACCCTATGGAGAATGAAATAAAAGCTCCCAGGAGAGGCTTTCTTAGAGTCTAGGAGAGAGAGAAAGAGAGAGAGGAGGGGAGAGAGGTGTGTCAGTGGTCAATAATGTCTTTTTGGGATGTTGGGTTTCAATGAGATGACCCTGCGGCTACAGACAGACTATGACCCACATAGTCAAAGACAGCCACCTCTCTAGATTCAAAGGAGGTCTCGAAACTTTACATCAGGCTCAACCTGATGCTGTTGACTGGCTACGGAAGAAGGGCAAACGCTAGAAGAAGAAGAATGAGATGACACACCTAGGTTCTTCAGGGTCTGTGCAAATAGTAGAGTTCTGGGTGGTGAAACCACATCTCTCAAGCCTGGGCACCAAAACTCCCTGAGATCTAGTCTCTGTTTTCGCTTGTCCAGATGTGCCCCATTGCCCATCATGGAACTCCTTCAGTTCCATACCTCAGATGCTTCACAGGTGTGTGAAATTATGTCAGACACAATTCTGCTTCTCTGTGGTAGCTATGAAATAAATTTAAGGCAAAAGCTAGGTGGAGACATATATTATTTTAGTAATGTCTTTGGTTCATCTTTAAGGGTTTTTCAAAAAAAAATTTTTTATAGAAGTGAACCTTTTTAAAATATTTATTTATTTATTCCCTTTTGTTGCCCTTGCTGTTTTATTGTTGTAGTCATTATTGATGTCATTGTTGTTGGATAGGACAGAGAGAAATGGAGAGAGGAGGGGAAGACAGAGAGGGGGAGAGAAATACAGACACCTGCAGACCTGCTTCACAGCCTGGGAAGCGACTCCCCTGCAGGTGGAGAGTCGGTGGCTCGAACCGAGATCCTTCTGCCAGTCCTTGTGCTTTGTGCCACCTGCGCTTAACCTGCTGCGCTACCGCCCGACTCTCCCCCCCAAATATTTTCATTGGACAGAGACAGAGAGAAATTAAGAGAGGCAAGGGAAATAGAGAGGGAGAGAGACAGAGAGAAACCTGAAGTCCTCTTCACCACCTGCGATGCTCATAGAGCTTTCCCCTTATAGGTGGGGACCAGGGGGTGTGCCACCATCACCTGGCCCCTCATCTGTATGGTTTTAATCCTTTCATTATCTTGATAATTGCTTCTCAAAGAGTTACTTTTTTTTTCCACTCCTGTAGCCCCACTCCTTGAATGGAGATAAAGCCATATTTATTGGCCAATCCACTGTGTTGTGACACCATGCAGGAGGAGGTCAAGTTCATGGTTCTAGCTGGGTGGCCTTTGGTGGCTGACTTATTATTTATTTATTTATTTTGCCTTGAGCGTTATCACTGGGGCTTGGTGCCTGCACTACAAATTCATTGCTCCTGGAGGCCATTTTTCCCATTTTGTTGCCCTTGTTACCCTTGTTGTTATTGTTATTGTTGTTGTCATTGCTGCTGTTGTTGTTGGATAGGA
>NC_080177.1:7638262-7765762 GCF_950295315.1 Erinaceus europaeus
TAGGATGGATCATTTGTTGTGGGGAGGTTGCATTATGGGATATTCAGCAGTATCCCTGGTCTTTTCACCCCAGTTGTAGCAATAAGATATGCCTCCAGTGTTTCCTTCCTTCCTTCCTTCCTTCCTTCCTTCCTTCCTTCCTTCCTTCCTTCTTTCCTTCCTTCCTTTTTATTTCTTTGTTTTTTTCCCACCAGAGTTATCTCTGGAGCTCAGTGCCTACAGGACAAATCCATTGTTACCAATGGCCTTTTTTTTTTTTTACCATTTTCTTTTTCCTCCTCCTCCTCCTCCTCCTCCTTCTCTCTCTTTTTCTCCTTCTCCTTCTCCTCCTCCTCCTTCTTCTCCTTCTTTTGACAGGACAGAGAGAAATTGAGAAGGAGCAAGAGGAGTTGGGGAGAAAGAAAGACAGATACCTGCAGACCTGCCTCACTGCAGGTGGGGAGTACATAGGCCTCAAACCCTTGGGCATGGTGTTACGTGCACTTACCCTGGTGCGACACCACCCAGACCCCACCTCCAGAGTTTTCCACTGCACCCTGGGACCAAAATCACCCTAGATAGAAAAATACTGTTAGATGCAAAAGATGGCTCAGCAGGACAGCACCAGACTTGCAAGCATGCATTCCTAGGCCTGAGTCCCAGCACAACATATACCACAGCTGGTGGTGTTCTAGCTTCTCTCTGTCTCTCACTTAAAGATAAATCAGTGTCAGGCTAGATAAACAGCTCAGTCAGTGTGTGTGCTACTCTGCCATGTTCACAGCCTAGGCTCTTACCCAACCCCTATCACAGTGAAAGGTGATTCGGCATTGTGGTGTCTCTCTTCCCCTCTACCTTTGCCTATCCCTCTTGGTCTATCTGTCTGTCTCTCTCTTTCTCTCTGAAAAAGTCATCCTGGAACAATGAAGTCTTGGGTGGCAATAAATAAATAAATCTCTACAAAAAAATGTCTGAGCAATGAAAACAGAGGGTTTGGGGGGGGGGGCTTGGTGCACCCAGTGGAGCACACACAGTATCATGTGCAAGAACCGTGGTTCAAGCCCCCTGGTCGGCCCTCAGAGGCAGGGCTAGGAGTCTTAAGAGTGGTGAAGCAAGCTTGCAGGTGTCTCTCTGTCTTTCTCTGTCTCCTTATCTTTCCCCTCCCCTCGCCATTCCTCTCTGTCCTACCGAAAGAAAGAAAGAAAGAAAGAAAGAAAGAAAGAAAGAAAGAAAGAAAGAAAGAAAGAAAGAAAGGGCGGAATGAATGGAACAATGAATGAATTCCTCATACAAGCACTGAACTTGAGCATATAACCCTGGTGGTATATATATATAGAGAGAGAGAAGGAGGGAGGGAGAGAGAGAAAGAGAGAAAGAGGCAGTATTAGGTTGGTAAATAATATAATTCTATGTCTAGTGAATTTTACTGTTTGCTGCCAAGTGAAAGCTTGGGTGGTAGCCCGTGAGCCTTGTACAGGGAGACAGAAGAAACGGTTGTAGCTACAGGATCAGCGGAGCTTGCGGGAGGGGACGTAGCACCTGGGTACCGGCCTGGATGGCATCCTGGGGACAGTTCCGGAACATGTGCAGATGAGGACAATGCACTGAGCCATACTGAGTCTCAGCTGCCCATTCATGGTCAGTGGGTAGGAAAAGCAATTTCTTTTGGAACAGTTAAATTGCACGCCACCAAGGAGATGAATTATTGAATGGGCGCTGTTCCGCTAAACATATTTATCATCTGCCTTTGTCATCATCAGTCCTGTGGCGAACAAGGGAAGGCAGAAATTAGGAAACAGTTTTTGCAAAGAGCTTCAAATGTCACTTCCCTCCGGTGAATAGCCTCCCCGGTTTGAGGCGTTATTTCCTTTCTTGAGTGGTCTTTCTGCCTGGGGGAGACACAGTTTAATGGCACCATTGTTCAGAAAAATCAAAAGAGTCACCCCACTTTCTAAACAATCCCTCTGTCACTCTCTTTGACGGGAGGGTACAGAGGAAGCTTGGGTGAGAGTTTGAAGATGGAATGATAGTAGTGGCAGAGTGATGGCCACTGGGTGTTTGGTGTTCTCTGCTGTCATGACCGTAAGAATCCTGGTCGTCTAAGTCATCGTGTGGAAGTGGTGCTTCGGCTACGAGACTCCAGGAGTAAGCTGAGTCACCCTCTGAAGCCGCAGTGGCGGAGTTCTGTATACTCATGAGGCTGGCCAACTTACGTCCCTCCGGGTCCTCAGCCAGGTGACAGATCACTCTCTGGCAGAGACTATGTGACGATTTATCCCAGCTGGGAGATTGGAAGGAAATTATGGGAACTCAGGGTCTGGGGAGAAGAGACAAGTGCTGTCAAACAGCCATTACCCGGGCTGACGATGGTACAGGATCTGAAGGTCATGGTGAAGTTGGGTCAGTCAGATATTGTGGGAAAGGCAGCTGGCAGGGCATCACGTCCAACTGTCTTTTAATGAATCCTCCTTGTTGGTGGTCAATGTTAGCAGGATCTACAGAAGAGGCCAAAGTGTTCAAATGAGAGGAAGGGATAGGGGCCAGGTGGTGGCACACCTGGTTGAGTGCATATGTTGCAGTGCGCAAGGACCCAGGTTCAAGCCTCTGGACCCCACATGCAGGGGGAAAGCTTCACAAGTGGTGAAGTAGTGCTGCGGGTGTCTCTCTGTCTCTCTGTCCCTCTCTGTCACCCCCTTCCCTCTCAATTTCTGCTGTCTCTATCCAATAAGTAAATAAAGATAATTAAAAAAAAAGAAAAAGAAATGAAGGGCTAGAACTGAGCTGTTGAACACATATAATATTATTTAAATGAGAGAGAGACAGAGACAGTGAGACTAAAGCACCACGAAGCTCCAGGATACAGTCCATACAAGTCTTGTGTTGTAACACAATTAGATGTTCTAACATCTGGCCCTGCCTTTATTTTATATATTAGTATTGCCCTCCTTTTATTTTCCCCAGAGTACTGCTCAGCTCTGGCTTAAGATGTTGCTAGAGCTTAAACCTGGGACCTCTGAGCCTCTTGCATGGAGAGCTTTTTGTACAACCATCATGCTTTCTCTCCAACCCTTTGGCCTCCATGTTCAGGTCAAGTATTCTTGATAAGGACAGGGGTGACACTCACACTCATTGACAGGTTACTGTATCATCATCAACTCAAAGCAGACACATTAAATTTCATCTTTGTTCCTTAAGCTCAATGCCCATAAATATCAGACCATTAGGAGTCGGGCGGTAGCACAGCGGGTTAAGCGCATGTGGCACAGAGCACAGGGACCGGCATAAGGATCCCGGTTCAAGCCCCCCCAGCTCCCCACCTGCAGGGGAGTCACTTCACAAGTGGTGAAGCAGGTCTGCAGGTGTCTGTCTTTCTCTCCCCCTCTCTGTCTTCTCCTCCTCTCTCCATTTCTCTCTGTCCTATCCAACAACAACAATAATGACCACAACAAGGCTACAACAACAAGGGCAACAGAAGGGGGGAAACATCAGACCATTGCTGGGGAGTCAGCTCACTTGGGTAAGCGCACTGCTTTGCCATGTGTGCAACCTGGGTTGAAGCTCCACCGCCCACACTGAAGGAAGATTCGGTGCTGTTTTCTCTCTTTCTCTCTCTGCCCCTCCGTCTCTATAAACAGAATCTAACTATTATTTGATTGTATTTATCTCTCCTTTCCTAGACGACTTTAAACCTTTTTAAAAATATTTATTTTATTTGTTCCCTTTTGTTGCCCTTGTTGTTTTATTGCTGTCATTGTTGTTGGATAGGATAGAGAGAAATGGAGAGAGGAGGGGAAGACAGAGAGCGGGAGAGAAAGACAGACACCTGCAGACCTGCTTCACCGCCTGTGATAGGACTTCCCTGCAGGTGGGGAGCCGGGGATTGAACTGGGATTCTTGCACCAGGGTCCTTGCGCTTTGCACCACGTGCGTGCGCTTAATCCGCTGTGCTACAGCCCAACTCCCTAACCTCTGGGACTGGGCCTTAGTTGTCTGCACTACGAATCCACTACTCTTGATAGCCTTTTTTTTCCCCTTAATTTGTTGGATAGGACAGAGAGAAATCGAGAGAGGAGGGGAAGAGAGAGAGAAAGATAGACACCTGCAGACCTGACAACCCCATAGAAGTGACCCCCTCCGCGTGGGTGGGGAGCCAGGGACACAAACTGAGGTCCTTGCTCTCTGTATTACGTGCACTTAACCCGGTGTGCCACTGCCCGGCCCCTTGAAAATCTGAACTCTCTATAACACATCTATACTCTGAAAATGGCAGGATCAGTTGACACAGATGATATTGTTGTGATTCAGTGAGTTTTTTGGATGCACAAAAGTGGCAGCCATTTTAACTTGCTTAGAAGGTCTCAGGTGGAGCTAGAGCAGAGAGAAAGGTGACTAAACAACTCCAAGAAGAAAGGAGGGAGAAGAGAAAAATATAGACCCAGGAGCCGGTCAGGTGACTAGTAATTAAATCTTCATTATTCTTGGGAACAGAAGAGTAATAAAGCGATGAGACTGATCCGAAGAAAATATTTCAGTCTCTGAGGGAGAGAAATCTGGTACTTACACCTTCATCCATTGGAAAGGTCATGAGATATTTCTATGCAAACAATACATCTTGGTTTTTCTGACAATAGAAGAAATTGGGTGTGCAGGCCATACTAGGTAGGGGACCTGGGGTGAGTTTTTCAAAGCAGGCTAACAGGAAACTCAACTGAAGATCTCATAAACCTCCCAGTGACCCTGCATTGTCTTCATGACACCAGCTTGTGTGTCTGTCTGTTTGTTTGTTTGTTTAAAGGAAGTAACATGCTAAAATGCTACATCGAGGTGAAAGGACAATGTTTGTGTCTTGTTTACAAGTGGTGACAAAGGAAAGGATATGTTTCTGCTGCATAGCTTTTAAAAGCCTTCCCATTCGCTAGAGGAGATAATTCTAGAGCCCAGATGCAAGTGTCAGCTTGCAAGCCAGATATTTGCCTGATGTCCTTTGGATCTGGTGCCCACAAATGTCACTTGACATTGACTTGAAGTGAATCCTTATCGAGAAATGGAGTGGCCCTGTCACAGGAATTCAGACAGTTGAGGGACTATGGAGGTGTCCTAAAGGGTCAGGGATTAGCTGGGAGTCAGAAGCATGATTTCAGGAACTAGAGGGTCATTGGAGATCTTCAGAACCTCCCTTGAAAGTGGGTCAAGCTCTGAGGTCTATCGGTTGGGACTCAAAGAGCAGATACTACAGAGGTCTTGAGACCTGAGATTCAAAAAGTCCAAGACAGGACAGTGAAGACCCAGTTGAGAAACTTAGAAGGAGGGTTATACACTAAGCACTTTCCTTGAACTAACCTGCAGCAGTAACTTTGGGAAAAGAAGCCGATTATAGGGTACAAGTTCCTTCATCTAGAAAAAAAAAAGCCAGCAAAATTACTCTAGTAATGTTGTTTGCCCACTTCTCAGCAGCCCAGCTTTCTAGACAGAGTCTGGGCAATAACAGGAAGTCAGGACCTAGCCACAGAGCTAAACAGAGCAGCACCTAGAGAGGAAAAGAATTTTTGTTTCTTTATTTAGTTTATTTATTTTGTGTAGCTGGGGCCTTGCACATGCACCCCCAAGCTGAGCTACTTTTTCATGGAGATGGAGAGGAAGAGGGGGAGGGGGAGGGGGAGGGGAGGGGGAGGGGGAGAGAGAAAGAGAGAGAGAGAGAAGGAGAGAAAGAAGCATTAGATCTATCTCTAGTGCTGTGGCTCCTGCCATTTGGTGTTCAAATATGCCATGTGCACACCAAGGCATGTATCCCACCTAGTAAGCTATTCCTCTGGCTCCAGAATTTTCTTGAAAAATAAATACATGAATAAATGTTTTATTTTTCCATGTTAAGCAACATATAAACCCATCTTAACATTTTTCTAAAATAAAAATGAATAGGTAGCATTATAGTTCTACCACCTAAGCATTGCCAACTCTTCTAACACATTCTAGAACTTTCTTTGAAACAAGGGCTCCAAAGGACCAGGGTTGGCCTCAGAGAATGGCCTACACTTGGCAGTAGTCCTGTCAGCAGTCTGGTCCCCAGAGGACCAGGATGTCTCAGCACATTCTGAGTTTCTGTGATCCTACCTTGCTGCCTTCTGAGACCCATGGCTCCTCTATGTCCCAAGAGGACAAGAGGAGGAGAAAGAAAGAGAAAAGACAGTCCATCCGTCCTTCTGCACAGGAGAACTTAATTCCAGCTTCACCCTTGATTCTCCATCTACCCGGACTAGCCTCCGTGATGTCAGTACCTGCCCTGCGTGTGCTGTGGGAGCCCTCGGAAGTGAGAGGCATGTTTCACACCTTCCCTTTGCCTCCAAGAGAAACAAATCCCAATCAGTCCTCATCAGAGCAGCCCTGGCGTATGACTTAGGCAGTCATTCTCTGCATTCTCCGCAACAAGGAGAAATCACGGGTCCATTCAGATGTAATTCTGGAGCATAATAGTGAATTCTGCCTTCTTGTGCTTTGATTTATTCATTCATCCTCGTGCTTCTCAAGTAGTAGGCTTCAGCTCCTGTGCAGCCTGTGATCTTAGGTTGGGAATGAAGCTGGAATTGGGGGGGGGGTCCACACTGTTTAAAGTGAACTGGGGTGTTTTCATTAAACAGACTTTTTCTCAAACAGATTCTTTTTTTTTTTCAAAGCATTTATTTATTTCCTTTTGTTGCCCTTGTTGTTTTTATTGTTGTAGTTATTATTGTTATTGATGTCATTGTTGTTGGATAGGACAGAGAGAAATGAAAAGAGAAGGGGAAGACAGAGAGGGGGAGAGAAAGATAGACACCTGCAGACTCGCTTCACTACCTGTGAAGCGACTCCCCTGCAGGAAGGGAAGGGAAGGGAAGGGAAGGGAAGGGAAGGGAAGGGAAGGGAAGGGAAGGGAAGGGAAGGGAAGGGAAGGGAAGGGAAGGGAAGGGAAGGGAAAAGAAGGGAAGGGAAGGGAAGGGAAGGGAAGGGAAGGGAAGGGAAGGGAAGGAGAAATGGAAGGGAAGGGAAGGGAAGGGAAGGGAAGGGAAGGGAAGGGAAGGGAAGGGAAGGGAAGGGAAGGGAAAAGAAGGGAAGGGAAGGGAAGGGAAGGGAAGGGAAGGGAAGGGAAGGGAAGGGAAGGGAAGGGAAGGGAAGGGAAGGGAAGTGGAAGGGAAGGAGAAGGGAAGGGAAGGGAAGGGAAGGGAAGGGAAGGGAAGGGAAGGGAAAAGAAGGGAAAGGAAGGGAAGGGAAGGGAAGGGAAGGGAAGGGAAGGGAAGGGAAGGGAAGGGAAGGGAAGGGAAGGGAAGGGAAGGGAAGGGAAGGGAAGGGAAGGGAAGGGAAGGGAAAGGAAGGGAAGGGAAGGGAAGGGAAGGGAAGGGAAGGGAAGGGAAGGGAAGGGAAGGGAAGGGAAGGGAAGGGAAGGGAAGGGAAAAGAAGGGAAGGGAAGGGAAGGGAAGGGAAGGGAAGGGAAGGGAAGGGAAGGGAAGGGAAGGGAAGGGAAGGGGAGGGAAGGGAAGGGAAGGGAAGGGAAAAAAGAGGGTACGCATAGAGAGATAACCCATGTGTAACAGGGTGCCTGCAATGCCAGGCCTGTGTCCCAGGTTCCAGTCCCAGCACCACATGGGAGATACTATGGCGACAGAGGAATCTCTTGTGCTCTTGTGTCTCTCCTCTTTGTGTCTCTCTTTCGCTGACAGTGATTAAATGATGTAGAGCAATGACACTCATATGCCCAAGGAAGGGCTGGCAGGGGGAGGAGGAAGGAAATAAAGGAGGGAGGAAACTGGATCAGGGAAATTACTTGGCGGTATTGTGGCGCACTGACCAGCCTAAGGTTCCTGGTTCCAGTACTCCCCACCTGCAGGGGAGTCGCTTCCCAGTCTGTCTTTCTCTCCCCCTCTCTGTCTTCCCCACCTCTCTCCATTTCTCTCTGTCCTATCCAACAACAACGATATCAGTAACAACTATAATAATAACTACAACAATAAAACAACAATGACAACAAAAGGGAATGAATAAATAAATACCTTTAAAAATTACTTAAAAATAAATAAGGACATACAGAATAAAATGTAGAATTAAGTGACGCACTCACAAAGGGCACAGCCTCCACCACCATTGAATTTCAGAGCACCCCCATCACCTCAAGGAGAACGTTCTAGCCGCTAACAGTCATTGTCCACACAGCCCCTCCCCCATCCCTTTAGACCTAATAACGGCTCCCTTGTCCACTTTCTGTCTCTCTGGATGTGTCTACTCGAGACATTTCAGAGAAATTGAACCATGAAGCCTGTCGCCTTTAAGACTGGGTCCTCTCACTGAGTCTGCCTCTGAGGTTTAGCCATGTTGTTAAATGTGAGTATTTCATTTCCTCTTTATTGCATAGTAATATTCCCATGTTGGAACAGGCTGGGCTTTGTTTATCTATTCATCAGCTGATGGGCATTTGTGTTGTTTTGCCCTTTATTTCACTATTACAAACACTGCTGCTGTGATATTTATTTATTTATTTATTTATTTATTTATTTATTTATTTTGCTCAGTTCTGGCTTATGGTCGGTCGTGCGAGGCGGGGGGTGGGGGGGGATTGAACCTAGGACTTTGGATCCTCAAGCATGAGAGCCTCTTTGCATAATCATTATGCTATATGACCTCTCCCTACTCTGATATTTACATACACTTTGATGTATAGATTGGTGTTTGTAATTCTGAGCTCCACGCCTGGGAGTTGAATTATTGGGTTGCATAATGCTTCTGTGTTCAATATTTTGAGGAACTGCCAGATGATTTTTTTCACAGGTGGATATAGAAATTTAATCTTGCAGAAACATATGAGATTTCACTTTCTCCATATTTTATGGTCTGGGAGTTGGCTTAGTGGGGAGAGCTCAGGACTTCAACACATAAGGTTTCAGGTTTGATCTCTGGCACCATATATGCTATACTAGTGCTCGCTCTCTCCCTTTCTCTCTCTCTCTCTCTCTCTCTCTCTCTGTGTGTGTGTGTGTGTGTGTGTGTGTGTGTGTGTGCGTGTGTGTGCATGTGCGTTTCTCTGTTTCTTTCACTAAATAATGTTATACACATCTCTTCTGTTGAAAACAGTAAAACTCATTATTGTCTGTCATTTTGACTATAGCCAGCCCTGGTGAATATGCAGTAGCATTAATTATGGTTTTTATTTCCATAATTGCAAATGACATGTCTTTTCCTGTGCTTACTGTCCTTTCACCCATCTTTTTTTTTTTTGAAGAAGAATTATCTACTGAAATCCTCTGCCCATTTTTTTAACCAGATGGTTTGTCTCTGTGTTGTCAAGTTGGAAGGTCTTTAGATATTAGATACCCTGTACACAGTTTCTTAACCTGTTATATAACTTTCCGAAACATTTCTCTTATTCCGTGGATTCCTCTTTACTTTCTTGATTCTGTGCTTTGAAGCTCAACTGTTTGTGTTTTTTTTTTTAACTTTATTGAGCTTTGCTTCACCTGTTTTTTTACCTTGTCACTTGTGGTTTTGGTGTCAAGTCTACTTGCCTGATCACTTGTCACAATGTTGAGTTGCATTATCTTCTCTAAGATTTTCTGGGTTTCAGTTCGTAGAATTCTGTCTGTGCTCCACTGTGAGTTAATTGGTATGTGTTGTGAGGGAGACATCCTGCTTGATATTTCTGCATGCAAATACCAGTTTTCCCAAAACCATTTGCTGAAGACAAAAGCTGGCTTGGAATCTTTGCCTAAACTTTGTTTTTTCCCAGCAATAAAATCACGTCAAGGTAGCCCCAGTTCCTCCTTTCAGATAAGTTACTGTGTTCCAGGGAGAAATACTTGTAAGAAGAGGAGGAAAAAAGGAGGGAAGGGGAAAAGAAGGAGAAAAAAGAGGAGAGGCTCAAGAATATTCAATTCTTTCATGCACTCATCATCACTACTGCATTCTTACTAGGCGTTGGGGAGATAAGTATGAATAAAGACACAGCTGGGAGTCGGGCGGTACCACAGCGGTTTAAGCCAGGTAGCACCAAGCACAAGGACCCGAGTAAGGATCCCAGTTCGAGCCCCTAACTCCCCACCTGCATGGGAGTCACTTCACAGTCTTTCTCTCTCTCTCTCTGTCTTCCCCTCCTCTCTCCATTTCTCTCTGTCCTATCCTACAATGATGACATCAACAACAATAATAACCACAACAATAAAACAACAAGGGCAACAAAAGGGAATAAATAAATAAATATTAAAAATTTTTTTTTAAAAAAAGACACAGCTACACAACATCAAAAGAAGGTGAAGGAAACAAAAGTTGTCAGTTTATCATGAGACAAGCAGGCCCTCATGGATTCTGAGACCTGCATTTGTATCTTGTACTTGCTCAGCCTGGTCTTGGTCTCCCTGTTTACTTGCTTTGGTGAACTATATCTGGTCCTCAACTGCAGATACTGTTTCCTTT
Organism: Erinaceus europaeus; assembly: GCF_950295315.1. Taxonomy (NCBI): domain Eukaryota; kingdom Metazoa; phylum Chordata; class Mammalia; order Eulipotyphla; family Erinaceidae; genus Erinaceus; species Erinaceus europaeus. The sequence continues at coordinate 7,648,673 of NC_080177.1, forward strand.
TAGAGGTCTTCACCAGGCTTGGTATATCCACACAATGAAGCATTACTCGGTTATTTAAAACTATGGGATCCTGCCTTCCATAGGCTGCAGCATGAATGGACCTTGAGGGTGTTCTTTTTTAAAACTGTATTTATTTTAATTAGATAAATAGATGATAGATAGATAGACAGACAGAAGATAGGCCAGAGCATTGCTCAACTCTGGCTTATGTTGGTGCTAGAGATTGAACTTGCTATCTCAGAACCCCAGGCAGATGTCCTTTGCATACCCATTATGTTAAACCCCAGCCTGAGGGCATTGTTAACTAAGTAAAGTAAGTAAGATGGGAAAAATAAAAGAGAGAAAAATACCAATTGACTCCATGCATATGTGGGACACACACACACACACACACACAAATTGAGCAAGCAAAATAAAGAAAACTCCTAAACTATAAGAACAAAGTAACAGCTACCAGAAGGGGAGGGGTTAGTGAACTGGATAAAAGGCGTCACTTAACATGGCGGTGGACCACAGTGTAGTATGTATAAATGTGAGAAGGACAAGAGGAGGAAGTAGAGAAGGAGGAGGAGGAGAAAGAGAAGGGGAGGAGAGGAAGGAGAAAGAGAAAAGCACTAGGACTTTCAGTTCAGGCACACTACACATGAAAACTATAAATCAATGTGGCATTGAGTTGTATAGGCCTCTGTCAAAGCACTTAGCAAAAGCACTAAGCACATGGGATTGGAACTAGCAGTCTGATCCCTTCACTAGCCTTTGAAGAAAGAACCATGTTTGCATGACGTCATATACCTGGTTAATTCTCAGGGCAGAAGATGACCTGGACATGTGTGTTGGACACATATGGATTTGAACCCTCAGTGCCAAATGGAGTTGCTCTTTGGAAACTTCTGGAATTAGCCTTGTGGGAATCTTCCAGATGATCTCTGAAAAACAGAGCAACAGAAATATAAGCAAGTGTGGTACATGTCTGTGACTGGTGGGCTGAACCCTATGCCCCATCTGTTCTGGGAACAGACTTTTACAACTGGGTGAGGGTACTGTGTAATGGTGTGGAGATATCTAAAGATTTCTCCAGAGAACTCTGACTTTGGCTTGGGAAGAAAGGCCTGAGCACTGAATCCAAGTCCAACAGGACCCAGATGTCTCAAGTCAGTGAAAACGTTTGTTGAAAGGATTTTTCTGTTAACTCTGACAACATGCTGATCTTTCATCCTTCCTGCTTCCTGTCAGAACCCACAACTGACTGATAGATTCCAGAAAGCACCAGTCTCAAAGGGGGGTGGGGGGAGGTGTTGGGGGAAGAAGCTTTGTTTTTGGACAAACGTCATAAAATTAATTCCCTGCATTCTAGGTGTCCCATTCATAATCAATTAGCTTAAAGTTTCTTGAGAGTTCATATGTGCTCTTACAGTTTGATTTGCTTAAACTAGGTGGCCCTTCAAAAGGGTGTGGTCCTGAGAAACCCTTGGCTTTCACAGCTCTGGTTTCTCTCTTTCCATGAGGCTAGCTTACATGAGATAGATGGAGCAACTATGGATGGAGCAACTGTGGGGTTCACAGGATATTTCTTGGGGCGAAACCCTTTTCTTAAGTGAAACAAGTAAAAAGTTTAAAATAATTACTATGAAAAAATAATAATATTTCTAAAGGCTCAGGGGATGGTCTCTTGGACCATGCCATCCACATGGAAGTTCAAGACTTTGAACTTCACTGAGGTGGAGTGGTTCACAGGTCATCAATCTGCTGAAGACCTGGCCTCACTCACAGATGGAGGGAGCTGGTTCTCTCATCTCCCTTAGACCTCAATTACAGAAGCTCTTCTCTGAATGACCCTGTTTTTCTCAGGGTTGATTTCCATGGGCAAGCCCACAATTTGGGTCAACTGGTGGCACAGCAATGCATGCATTTCTAACAGAAAGGCTTGAAACAGGACTGTATCTCCCAACTCCCTCTTCATCCCAGGCCACAATTAAGATTCCCTGGGGAATTGGACCCACTTTATCCTCTTCTCATTTTCAGACATGTCCAACAGTTACAACTCAGAGATTCTATGATGTAGACAAGACCTTGACTTTGAAAGCACAATGCCTGATTTCCCCCCCCCCCCAATGACTCTGATATTCACTAGCTAGGTGACCAGAGAGTCATGTCACCCTCTCTGAGCCTCAGAGTTTATTCTTGTTACTATTATTGTCCTGGTGAGTTTCCTGTGAGCCTACATGTGCCTTGAGTGACTTTCTATTGGATGACCTCACGGAGCTCCCGGATGTGTCATTACTATTAATACCCCTTTTATCAATGAGGAAAATGAGGCCTCAGGAAATTAACTTGCCCCTAGTCCTCTAGGGTAAGCAGAGAAGGTAGAATTGACGCCCTACCAAAATGACCTGAATGGCACATTCTTAGCCACGGGCAGGAGAAAGTCAGTTAAAATAACTGACCTGTCTTCAGCTCTGAATTTCTATAATTCTTCAACTCTCTCCATAAATCTTTAACTTTGCTATTCAGCGTCAGTGATTTATAAGGATTTTCATGAACTGGAATAGAAGTTGGCAAACTATACAAATCAGGTCCTGTGTTTATTGCATTAAAAAAATAATAATGTGGGAATACAACCACACTCCATTCTCTTCTGTTCATTCAGATAGAGACAGAGAGGGAGAGATACCGCAGCCCCCAGAGTTTCCCCGGGTGCCAAGGCACTCCCATGAGGTACCAGGGTTCAAACCTGGCTCATAAGTATAGCAAGGCACAGAGCCAACTCAGTGAGCTATCACACTGGCCTCAGTATTGTCTATGACTCATTTCATACTTCAATGACCAGGCTAAGTATTGAAAAGAATAGATCAGGTGTAAAACCAAAAAGTATTTGCTCTCTTGTTCTTCTCCAGAAAGATTATCTGAGCCCCGAGCTAGAATGTCAGATGCTAGATCTGGAATTATGAAAGTTAAGAGAATAAGTTCCCAGCACCTGCCCCCCTCCCAAGTATACAATGATGGGTCCTCAGTAGGTACTTGGCCCAAACACACACACACACACACACACACACACACACACACCTGGACCTGCTGTCCACATATGGTAAAGCAAATATTTACATTGTAAATTAGTTGACTTGTTTTTGATGGAGACCCTGTAAAGTAAATCAGCAAACATGCCTAGGATAGGCAGACTTCTATTTGCCTATTCTTTTGTGAATTACTTTGCAAAAGAAAAAATTCCCTAGTATTTTACACCTGTCAGTTAACTGTAAAATTTGCTTTTGTTTGTTTGTTTGTTTGTTTTTGCTCCGGAATATATTATTTAGGGATAGTTCAAACAGTGGCTGTGTGTCTCTAGTTGTATCCCAATTTCTTTTTTTTTTAATTTTTAAATCTTTATTTATTTATTGGATAGAGACAGCCAGAATTCGAGAGGGAAGGGGGTGATAGAGAAGGCGAGAGACAGCCTGCTTCACCAAAGCAAAGCTTTCCCCATGTAGGTGGGGACTGGTGGCTTGAACCTGGGTCCTTGGGTATTTCAATATGTGCACTCAACTAGGTATGCCACCACCCGGCCCCCTCAATTTCTTTTTTTGTTTGTTTGGTTTTTGCCTCCAGGACTGTTGCTGGGGCTCAGTGCCTGCACTATGAATCCACTGCTCCTGGAGGCTATTTTCTCCCCCTTTTGTTGCCCTTGTTGTTCATCATTATCGTTGTTGTTGTTATTGCTGTCGTTGTTGGATAGGACAGAGAAATTGAGAGAGGAGGAGAAGACAGAGAGATGGAGAGAAAGACAGACACCTGCAGACCTGCTTCACCTTTTGTCAGTCGAACCCCTGCAGATGGGGATCTGGGGGCTGGAACCAGGATCCTTACGCCTGTCCTGTGCTTTGCACCATATGAGCTTAACCGCTTAACCCGCTGTGCTACTGCCCGGCTCCCGTATCCCAATTTCATCGAGCTAATACAGTTAATTGGAGGTGGGAGTTATTCTCTGTAAGGGATTTTAAATTCCAGAGCAAACTTAGAAACATAATAGCTGTGACGGCTTCCTCCTCTTCTTCTCCTTCTCCTCCTCCTCCTCCTCCTTCTTTTCTCCTTCTCCTTCTCCTTCTCCTTCTCCTTCTTCTTCTTCTTCTTCTTCTCCTTCTTCTCCTTCTTCATTTTCTTCTTCTTCTTCTCCTTCTTCTTCTTCTTCTTCTTCTTCTTCTTCTTCTTCTTCTTCTTCTTCTTCTTCTTCTTCTTCTTCTTCTTCTTCTTCTTCTCCTTCTTCTCCTTCTTCTTCTTCTCCTTCTTCTCCTTCTTCATCTTCTTCTTATTCTTATTCTTATTCTTATTCTTATTCTTCTCTTTCTCCTCCTCCTTCTTCTTTCCTTCTTCCCCCAAAGTGCTTAGTCATTCATCTTAGCCATGAATTAATTAATTTTTTCTTATTATCTGGTACTTAGTCATCACATGTTGTCATTCTCATTATATCATTCTGCAAAACAACTGCACTTATCATTCATTCCACAGAACTGTGTGAGTTCACTGCTAGTTATGTGAGTGTACTTGGAAATTAATCTGATAGAAATAATATCTGACATTTAATACTAAGTTCTCTCAGCCTTAGAACTTCATGCAAACCTCTGGAGTCAGTCTAAGTGGCTTGATTCTTTTTGCCACTGATTCTTTTCACCACTGATTCTTTTATTCATTTTTTATAAATGTGTGCTGGTGAGGGGCTGGGTGGTGGTGCACCTGGTTGAGTGCACATGTTACAAGAAAGAACAGATGATTAGGGATGTCCCTGGTGTGGAAGGCATAATGGGGCATCCAGAAAGGGGGAGGGGCAGATGAAGGGCACCTGTGCACTGAATAGAAATGAGAGAGGCTGAATGTGGAGAGAAGAGAGGAGAGGAACGGAGAGGAGAGGAGAGGAGAGGAGAGGAGAGGAGAGGAGAGGAGAGGGGAGGGGAGATGAGAGGAGAGGACAGTACAGGACAGGACAGGACAGGACAGCAGGTGTAAGGGGCTCTGCCTCATGCTACAGAGTCAAATTTCACAGCAGAGGTCCTGAGGAGCCATGAACAGATAATAGCTGGATACTCTGTGAAAGGGGGAATTAGCTATTGGAATTACAACTCCACAAGCAGCGAGGAGGCAGGAGGGTCCCTCTGCTCTTGAACAAGCCCTCTTCTGTCTCTTGCTATTCCTTGTTACTAGAGCCACTCTCGTGCTCCAGAGCTTCCGTGAGAGGCTAGAGGGGACGTATGTTTTGCACTTGGTCACTGAATCTCCTTCTGCATGTCTCCAAGCTGTCCTGGTGTGAGCCTCTCCTTCCTCTCATGCACTATGCAGTTTTCCTTGCTGCCAGTTTCTAGAAGTAGAGATCAAACTATCCTTGCCTAGATGTTCATACATAAGTCACATGTTTGCCAGACCACCTTTCAAGTCTGCTGTGCCTTTAAGTTTTCAGTTAATTCTCTGAAGTATCTTTAGTAAGCCTGGTCCTCATAATTCTCACGTGAGAAGTGCAGAGCCTCACAAATGCAGATGTGCATTCCGCCAGAGGTTAAATTCCTGGCCCAAGGCCATGCCTTTAAAACTATGTATAGACCTGAGCCTTAGACAGACCCTATCTCTTCTATGTCAGATTGTTTTTAGGGAGTTACCTTCCAAAGCATGAGTTCATCCTTAAGGCTTTCTAGTCAACTTGCTCTTTTTCTTTTTTTTTGAATGATTGTAGATTTACAAAAAAAAGTTGCAAGGATAATGGAGAGATTCCATAGTTTTCCCAGTTCCACTGTTGTCAGTGATTTACTTAACTATGATTCACCCACCAAAATTCAGAATGTAATGTTATCTTGTTACTATGGTTTTTCCAGTTTTGTTTTTCTTTCTTGGTAGGATAGAGAGAAATTAAGAGAAAAGAGAGAGGGGCTGAGTGGTGATGCGCCTGGTTGAGCACAAAGGTTACAGTGCTCAAGGACCAGCTTTGAGTCCCGGATCCCCACCTGCAGGGAGAAAGTTTTGCAAGTGGTAAAGCAATGCTTCAGTTGTCTTTCTTTCTTCCTCTTTATCTCTTCCCTCTTGATTTCTGGATGTCTCTATGCAATAAATGAAGATAGTTTAAAAAAATTAAAGAGAGAGGAGGGGGGAGAAAGAGAGGCAGAGAGATAGAGACACTGGAAGTACTTGCTTCACTGCTTGTGAAGCTTTTCCTCCTGCAAGTGGGGATCAACCAGGGTTTTGAACTTGGGTCCTTTCACATGGTAATGTGTGTATTTAACCATATGTGTCACTGCCCAGCCCCTTGGTTTTACCAGTTTTGGCATGAATGCCTGTTCCTATTTCAGAATCCACCCTAAGACATTACATTCATCGCATCTGCATATCTACTGGATACAAAGCATCCTTACTTAAATTTCATAATTATGTAGAATTGTGGCCCATGGAAACTGACTTAGTCTGTAGAAGGGACTTAGAGCCTGGAAAAAAGAAGTGAAAGATTTCTGTAACAGGAAAAGATTTTTCTTTAAAAGTGGAAAAGGCCAGCCAGAACTTTGGGATGTAGACACAGGCTTCCATGCCTCATGTCTCCCAGACTGAAAGATTTTAACGAGGTCGAAAAGACCTGGGAGGGTGAGTCAAAATCTGACATGGTTCTATTTAATTGATGAGTGGCATTATGGGTAGTCTGGCTGGCTCTTCCCTCTTGTTAACAAATGTTGCTCATAAAAGACTTCAAACTCATGCAGATGTAGTCTGCTGAGCCCATGAGCGAGGCTTTGTCTGCTAGGGTCGTGGCTCATTGAAAGTCATTATTCAGTATACTTTGGACTTGAACTCCAAGTTTAACAGCAAAGTTACCAAGTACTTCTTAAGCATCCTTGAAGACTTTGATCTCCAGGCATATACTTTGGTGTGGTTTGGGGAAAGAAAAAAAAAAATCTTTGATCTGCAGCAGGAATGTAATTTGGGAAACTTTGGAAAACTCTTGCTTGACTCTCTCCTACCCATCTCTTTTCTCAAGCCCTCAAGCCTGAGCTGTTGTGCTCCAAAGCCTTTTCTAGTGTCCATGTTCTATGCTTGTGCTGCTGAGCCATGTCCAAATGTTCCCACTTTGCAGAAAAGATTATTTAGCCATATATGTCTACTTATATGCACAGACCCTCCAGTTTGAACTGTTCAGCAGTCTAGTCAACTATGATGTGTCTTTATGTTAGGCAAAACTTAGAGGAATGGAAAGAGCTAAGAAATTATTTGAGAAAGATTTTTTTTTTTTTGGCCATAGATGATGTTGATTGTCTTGGAGAAGAACAGTAAGGTTAGGACTCAGCTTCCACTTGGGCCAGCCAGAGACAAGTTCTAGTGTCACGAGGACAGTTAATCAACTTGACAAGTGGCCCATCCATGATGAATAAGGGTGAGGCATGAGTCTGCAATAAAATGCATGTAACCATCAAGGACCACAGTTCTCAGTGTGTGTGTGTGTGTGTGTGTGTGTGTGTGTGTGTGTGTGTGTGTGTGTGTGTGTGTGTTTATGATGATTATGATACCTAAACCCTTGATGCATCATGTAATAGTCAAAGACAGATCTGTTCTTTGCTGCCACTGCATCACCACCACCTTCTCACATCCAAGTTCTTTATTATCCACCAGGAACCAGTATATGAGCTACCTCTTCCATATAAGCCAAGAGATACCTATAGGAAGGTATAAGGATTAATTAACCCATTTAGTGTTCAAAAAGAAAAAAATTATCTGTAGCTCTAAGATGTATTCCTCACTCAAGTTGTATATGTAGGTGTCCAATTTGTCCTCAGTTAATAAAATTAACTTCAGCACATTGCTTGTGCTCAAGGCAGCTTTTCCTTGTGGTGATTGGCATGCAGATTGGCACTCAATCAATAGTGGTGCAGTAAATATTAATCAAAATGTAATCTCTGAAGCCAGCTCCAGAGCAGAGGACAGAACCTCCCTATTCCTAAGGAGTGAAGTCATGAATAGTGGGCAGGCCTAACCAGATGTCTGATTGAATTCTAATGCCATTGCTGTGAAGACTCCTTCATGGAGAGCATCCCCTTGGGCTAATCAACCATGATGTGCTTCCAGCAGTGGGCGAGAAGAGATAAGCACAGAAGAGATTCCAAGAGTTGCTTTTTCTTGACATAGCTGCAGATTCAGAATCCTGCAGTGAATCTGAGGTATGCTGCCTCCTCTCTCTGGGGTGTGGACAGAGGAGATGGAAACATGACACAAAACCAGTGGACCACAGGAGGATGACATTGGTGGCAAGGCCAGTCTTCTCCTTGGACCAGCATCACATGTGTAACTTTTGTGAATTTTATTATTTTCCAAGGAGAGAGAGAGAGGGATAGAAATCACTTCCTTTGTTCCCTTGACTTCTCCCCACCAAAGAGCATGGTGGTGGTGGTGGTGGGGAACAGTATCCTATAAGGAAACTTGGGAAAAGGGACAAGGACACCTGACATGTATTTAATATAATATGCAATGACAAGAAGATGAAGGAGGAGGAGGAGAATGATCCCTAGTAATTAAAAACTAAAAACTTTCAGTCACCTTTGGCTAGGGCTTAACAAACAGGAGGCTTATTACATCGAGTGTTATTTAGGTACATAAAAACTGTAGCAGCAAAATAGGCAAAGGGATAGAGGTGGGTTAGTCATGATAGTGAGAAGTCATAAGTTGGTTTTCCTTAATTATTATCAACAAGTTTGTTGGATAAGAGGGGCACAGTTCCCACCACCAGAGTTCTGCATCCCATCCCCTCCATTGGAAGCTTTCCTATTCTTTATCCTTTCTGGGAGTATGGACTAGGATTGTTCTGGGGTGCAGAAAGTGGGAGGTTTGGCTTCTGTAGTTGTTTATCTGCTGGACCTGGGCATTGACAGGTAGGTCCATACCCCCAGCCTGTTTCTGTCTTTCCTTAATGGGTTAAGTCCCTGGAGAGGTGAGGTTCCAGAACACATTGGTGAGGTCGTCTGCCCAGGGATGTCAGGTTGGCATCATGGCAGCAACTACAGCTTGGTGGCTGAAAAGCATTAAGCTATAAAGCAGAGCAAATTACATAATAATCAGAAACCTGAAGGTGAGAATAGAGCAGATGAGATTTGGGATCTCCATTTTGGAAAAAGCTAGGAAGAATATAAGACTATTGCAGATGAGAACTGGGGTCTTCATGTTGGAAGGATCTGGGAACTCTATTTTAGGTATATTTCAAGGGGCTTAAGACTTTACTGATTTTTGCCTGTGATGGACACCTGACATGCAGGTGGGCTAAAGATATTTTCTGGGGAGATGGTGTCAGAGTTGGAAATAAGACTAGAAAGCTGGATCAAGGAAGAGAATGGCTCCCAGATATGGGAAAAGTATAGAAATACCATTAATTATAAGTCCCATCGATTTGACCTGGGACCCATATTAAGTACAGGATCCTGTGTAACCTCTGCATCCATGAGTTTTTAAGCTGAGTTACCAACTCAGCTACACATGTTTAGGTCCCGGGGAGAAGGCGAACAGGCGAAGTGCAGCGAGAGCAAAGAAAGCAATTTCTACCAGACACTCATTTAAGTAACTTCCCATACACCCACAATCCCTTATGGGTTTGCCTAAGTCCATTGTATGCTCGTCAGGCAGACGTCAGCCATATGCTAATTACCTTCTTGTCCCAACATATCTCAACATGGTGAGGGAAAAGAGAAAAAAACTGAACAGTTTGGCAGAATCCATGGGATTGGGTGTGGACAGGTGTGAGCAAAAGGAAATGTCCAAAGAAAAATAAATAGATGGCTTGTCAGTCAACCCTTTAAATCATACAATAAAGGCTTTATTTCTGCCCCTGGGGTGGTAATATGAAAAGAACTTTAGGATGGTTTTGATCTGAGAGTCAGTTGAGAACATTGAAGCCTCATAACAGCTATGTATAGCCCTGATCATGAGTCTGCCCACAGGCTGGCCACTGCTGGCCACAAGAGCTGCCCACTTAGGGGACTCTGTCCACCAGTGAGAAATGGCCAGTGTCACCCCAAGTATTGGCTGAACCCAGGAATATAAAGTTGAGAAATGCCCCACTTTTTTATGTGAAAGTCATCTCTTTTGTACTTATACACAGGGACAGCTCAACCATCTATACTGTGGTCATACTGGGGTGGGAGGGCAGCTGTAGATCCAAGCTCTATACTAAGTAGATGCCCCTCTTGACATTGTGGTGGCCAGTAAAAAACCACCTTTAAAAATCATGGAACCAATTGACAACCTCCTCATCACTGAAGAAGACCTTTATACCAGTTACTCATCCAGGCACTTGACAGCACCTGAGTACCCAACCATGGTTGTGTTGGGTGCCTGCACTTGTATAAATGACTATCCCAGCCACAAGGAAGAGAGCCACTGTGTTGTGTTTCCAAAAGATGACATATGTTCTGAAGGACACAGCCATCAAAATACTGTGCACTAATGGAGGTATATAGTGGAACAAGTAGGCATGAATTTGATGGTAATGAACCTGAAATGACCATCTCACCCAGCATGCTCTCTGATCAGCTTTGTTATTTGAAGTGCACTGTGTGTGTCTCAGTGGAAATAATCAGGTTGCCAGCCTGTCCTGTGTTTGGCAATCCATGAAGTAAGTCAACTCTTTGCTTTGTGATTAGATAGCAAGGCATGAAGCTTTCCCTGACAACTCAACTCTTCTCTTCCTGAGTGTTTTTCCCTGGAAGTTGGCTGAATATCTGATTGAAAAGGTCTCCGGTGAAATGAACACATGAAAAAAGAAAGAGATTCTAATGCAAGGACACTGGAGTCTTTCTGTTTTCATCCCCGACACACTTGTGCTACAGCTGACTGAGTAGATTTGAAACTTGAGGACGAAGAACATTGGGATTGGAAGAGACCTAAAACTTCATCGGCTGTGTCAATGCCCTCCCCCACTGTAGTCACACAAGACAGCTTGGTCCATGGTTTCTCATCTATGACTCTTTTGATGATGGAGAGCTTGCTAAGCCCACAAAACGGTCAGACTTGGAAGGCACTGTAAGCTAATAAAACAGCTTTCAGTGCCTGTGTCTCCTCCATCATAAGGCTCACTCCCTTGTTCAAGTTCTCACTCTGTGTGTCAGACTCTGAGCTAAAAGTCCCAGGGTATGGCATACAGCAACCTATTTATTCTTCACAACAACCTCAAAGGAAGGTATAAGTACTCCCATTCTCTAATTAAATAAATAAAGCTCGGTTGGCCAAAGTGCTTCTTCAGTCTCCTCCCTAACATCTCTTGTCACAACTATGCAGCTTTCCTTTCTCCTGCTCTGACTCTCAGAAACAGCTCCTTCTCCTCCTGAAATAACAGTGGTTTGTTGCACTATATATCTTTCAGGTGTCAGTATCTGTCTGTTCATCACCATCTGCTTCTTTATATGGTGAATCATGTCTGCTTATAAACCAGGCAGCAGGTCTTTGTTGAATACCTCTTAAAGTTTAGGCATAGTGCTATTTAAGTAATAATGGTTTTTGTTCATAGATTCATTTCTTTTTTATAGATACTCCATTTTTTTATTTAATTTTATTTTTTAATATTTATTTATTCCCTTTGTTGCCCTTGTTGTTTTATTGTTGTAGTTATCATTGATGTCGTTATTGTTGGGTAGGACAGAGAGAAATGGAGAAAGGAGAAGACAGAGGGGGAGAGAAAGATAGACAACTGCAGACCTGCTTCACTGCTTATGAAGCGACTCCTCTGCAGGTAGGGAGCCAGGGCTCGAACCGGGATCCTTACCCTAGTCCTTGTGCTTCACGCCGCGTGCACTTAACCCACTGTGCTACCACCCGACTCCCCATAGATTAATTTCTATATGCCATCAATTGAAGAACTATGTGGGGTAGGTTAAGAGAAAACTTTTGATCTACAATAATGGGACAAAAGTAGGAATAAGACTAAGGGTCTAGGTCCAGAGAGTATAAATAAGGAATTTGTGTAAATTGTGTAAATAGGAATTTGAATTTGTGTAAATAGGAATTTGAAAGTTACCATGACAAGAATGAAAATATACTGCACAGATCTAAGGAACAAGGGGAAAAAAATGTTACCAACTCCTTCCCTGGTAGATAAAAATGAAAGGCAGAACAGTGTGAACTCACAATTCTTACAAATCCAGTGGTAAGCAAAAGGAGGTAGCTATATTCCTGAATTAAGAGGCCCTCTCATAGCACACTTATACAGAACATCAAGAGACTCACTCACCTGTAGTCACAGCAGAATTTTTTTTAATTGAGGAGGATTAATGGTCTACAGTATATACAGCTGATGCTATATATGTGTAAAACTTCTCTCACCCCCAGCCCAGGTCCTCCTCCACCATCATGCACCGGGACCTGAAAGCCACCCCGCCCCTGAGTCCTTTACTTTGATTCAGTTCATCAAACCCATCCAGGTTCTGCTTTGTGTTTTCCCTTCTGTTCTTATTTCTCAGATTCTGTCTGTGAGTCAGATCATCCTATATTCATGTTTTTCTTTCTGGATGCTGTCATTTAACATGATTCCTTCAAGCTCCATCCAAGGTGAGGTGAAGAAGGTGAATTCGCCAATTTTAATAGCTGAGCAGTATTCCACTGTGTATAAAGACCACAACTTGCTCAGCTACTCATCTGTTGTTGGACACCTGGGTTGCTTCCAGGTTTTGGCTGTTATAAATTGTGCTGTTATGAACATAGGTGTATACATATCTTTTTGGATGGGTGTACTTGATTCCTTAGGCTATATGACAGGAGAGAAATTGCAGGGTTTAGCCTTCTGAGGGTTGTCCAGACTGCTCTCCATAGGGATTGGACCAATTTTACACTCCCACCAACAGTTCGGAGGGTTTCTTCTCACCCCCCCCCCAAAAAAAACACAGGAGAATCTTTATATTCTATATATTCCTATTTACACACATTCAAATACCTACATTGTCCCTGGCCCAAAGGAACTTTATTTGTAGTTCTTACATTTGCAGCGTATACACATGACACATGCATGGATCCCAGACAATCGATGAGAAAAGTGTAGACACCAAGAGGTTCAGGGAAGCAAGCTATCACTGTGGGTGAAGGCTTGGAAGGGTTGTTTCTAGGAAGCCTTGACCTTTGGGAAGAACCATACTGAGCTCCCATGGCAAAGGGGATGGATGAAAGATGAGGCAGACTGAGTGTGGGCCATTCGATGTATGCCTTTCTCTGAAGCCATATTATGCCTCCATTGCATGTGTCTGGAGAGGACACTCACCCTTGGCACCAGATGGAATGTGAAACTGCAAGGCGTTCGTGAGCTCCAGCCAAGGAGCCATCAGCAATCCCATTACCAATGCTTACAGTGAGTCTCAGAAGACAGATTTGGCTCCAAGCAGCAACCACAGCTCTATTTTCATAAAGTAATTTCACTTGTTTGCCCCAGTTAATATTAATAAGCCCAGGGCTGCGTGTTTCTACTTTTCGGAGCACACAGATAATAGAATAATGGAACGTTGTGGTTGACATGGGCCTTGGAGAGCTTCTAGTTCAGCCTTCTCTTTTGACAGATGAGGAAATGGGTGCAAGGAGGTGAGGGACCAGGTGGCAGCTGGTCATTTCTATGGATTGGTTGTTATGACAGCCCCTTCTTCTTACATGGTCCATCTGATCTTTCTGCCTTACCCCTTGAGAACTAGAGTAGTGGGATAGGGGCCATCAGCATTAATACATGTGCATTTTCTCTTGAATTTCTCCGATCTCTATTCCCTCCCTTCAATATCAATAGCTCAACATCAGAAAAGATGCCCCCCTGCTTTGGATTGAGAAAAAGAGATGAAATAAAGCAAAGTCTATATTAAATTTCCAACCCCGTGATCCTTTAGAATGAACTCCAACAGGGGACAAAACTTAGTGTTTACTGGTGGTACTTGGTGCTCAGTAACTTTGAGTGTATTTTCTAGCACCGTTGGGCCTGAGCTTCACTGGACTGTTGGAATGACTAGGTGAATCAAGATGTACAGAGCACTCTACACAAGGCCTGGAGCTGAGATGCTCCCAACCTGCTCATTTTTCTTGCACTGTACTTTGCCTCTGTTCTCCCTGATAGATGACATGTACATCCACATGCTCCTCTAAGGGGCATGAATCACCCAGAACTCCACGCTGTCAGGATGCAGCCTGATGTAATGGTCTTTGGGTAGTTAGCTCTTTCCACTGAGTAAGTCAGCCTGCAGGGTCTCCTTTTTAGCTAGCCAAACATTCATTTTCACCTCCATGGAACCTTCTATTGGCCCAGGAACAAATTAATCACATTTCGACTGGTCCCAGGACAGTTCAGCTTCAAAGAGAAAAGAAAAAAAAAAAGGAAGGATGGCAACATGAAGGACATTGGCTATGTTGGCTGTCATCCCGTCCCCATTGGAACCATGAAAAATTATGGTCAATAAAATAACATTTTTCAAAATGTGGCAGTACCCTTCCATTCGTCTTGGGCAAATAAATGGATCTTGAAGAGACTAGTGGAGGGCAATTCATTCTTCAAGCACTAAATAACACATCATAAAGGGAATTGCATTACTAATTTATAATAGAGGCATTGTTTTGTCTCAACAGTCATTTTTCACAAGAGCTGGCGTTAATTTTCTTCTTCTTTTTAACCAGCTCAAAATATTAGCACATATACCACCCCCAGCATGCCACCAGTTCCTCTCCACCTCCTCTTCCAAATATAAAAATGATTCTGACTGGTTGGCATGGAGAATCCTCTGGCCATCTTTTTGTGATAATGAAAAGGGAATAAAGAACAAAGGCAACCCTGATTGAGACTGACTGTCTGCCAAATACTATACCCGACAGTTAAACTGCATGATTTCATTTGCTTTCCCTGGCAGCCCTAGAAAATAAATGCCATGATGTCAAAAAAAAAAAACACATGAGGAAACTGAGGCAAAGACTCCTTCTTGAATACCAGAAGCAACACCTGCCCTGCCCTGTGGGTGAGGTTGCAGGAAAATGGCTTTTCCTTAGGCAGTTTTGCTTACATCAGGATGCCTTTGAGTGTTGTTATTTTTATGCAGTGCGTTCACACACACACACGCACACATACACACACCTGTAATATATATATATATATGTATATATATATATATATATATATATATATATATATATATATATATATTACTGTACTAAGTATTGAAAGGCAGAGAAAATTAAGAGACGTACTTGTGAAGACCAACAGGAGACCAGGCAGTGGTGCAGCAGGTTAAGTGCTCCTAGAACAATGTATAAAGACCAACACAAGGATCTCTAGTTCAAGCCCCCAAATCCCCACCTGCAGGATCACTTCACAAGAGGTGAAGCAAGTCTGCAGGTATCTCTCTGTCTCTCTCCCTCCCCCTCCAACTCTCAATTTTTCTGTGTCCTATCTAATAAATTTTTTTTTTTTTAAAAAAAAAAGGCTTTGAGGAGCAGTGGGTTTTTAGTGCTGCCACTGAGCTCACTGCCTAACTCCTAAGATGTCAGGAAGCCTCTGTTTCTAGCCCCAGTTTTGCCACACATATAGAGAGTATATTCACATTCTCATTCTAAATCTGTTTTCTCAATTGTAGAAGGTGGTCCTTGTGACCTCATCGTTTCCAGAAGTTATTATTAACCACCAGATGGATCCATGCAAGTGTTGACTTACTTATCATAAAGATGGGGGGGGATGATATGAGAGAAAACCAGACTGGCTTGAACACACAACATTCAATATACAGAAACTCGGCCTTGAATTTGAACCTGTCTGAAGGGAGAACCAGTAATTGTATTGGTATGGGGGGGGGGGGACCTTGATGAAAGCTTAATAATAACAATAACAAAAAAAAAAAGCTATCTTGTAGCATCATGACACTAAAAGCTCATTAAGATCCCTGTCCCAGCTCTTACGCCACTAATTGAACAGTTACACAAATAGATGTACAAAACAGTCGTGACTCTAATTAAGGCTCCGACCTCAGAATCTGCTAAAAGCTTGAACATTCCTTGCTCCCCCTTCACAAGGCTGTGCTGGGCAAGCTTTGGGAAAGGAAGCTGGCCTATTGTGAGTGTGCTGGAGTAATGAAAACTCACAGGGATGTCTCTTTGTTTCCTTCTATGTCCCTGAAAAATGCCTCCCACTGGCCCTTTATCGCCACTCCTGGGAGCGTGTTTCTCTGGGAGAGGAGCATGCACAGTAAATTCTCATTTTTCTATGTTGCTTTCCCTCATATTTTGTTCTACAATGCAGGGCCTGAGAGCATGGGGGTGGGGGCTCTCCAACAAAGCCCTCTCTTCATTGGCTAATTGAATTTTCTACGCAGATATTAGTTTTACTTCTCCTTGTCTACTTGTCATGGCCTATATCTATAGCTTGGTTCATATTCTTCTGTGGTTGTGAGTTTCTCTGTACTTTTTCCCTCTTGTCTTGACCGTTGCAGGGAAGAGAGGTGCCGGGAGCCAGAGGGGGTGACCTTGGGAGGAGAAATAAACATCAAGGGCTGTCTTTGAGCAATGGAGAAGCCCACAGGCTTAGAACAGTTGTAAAGGGGGTATGATGGGAGGGGAAAATTCATGCCTAGAATGAATTTGGAGGCTGAAATCTCCCACAGTGTGAGCTTCTTGCCTTCCACGTTAAGAGGACAGGGAATATTCATCAGGAACCAAGATAAAACGGAGGGTGGAAATAATTGCAACTTTAAGTACACTGCCGCCATGAATGATTTGCCTTCCATTCTCAGAAGAAGGACCTATTTTGAGGGCAGCTTAGTGAACCTGCTGCAGTGACCTAGAATTCCTTTAGATCTGTCTGTCTCCTTAACTCAGAGTGGCCTGGCCTTCTGTTGGAAGTATCCATGGAGGGTGGCCTAACACACCAGGACTCCTAGGGTCAAATTGCATTAAAGAGGAAGGCAGTTTAGAATTTGTTTTTAAAAATACTATTTCTGACACTCTTCAGGTAAGAAATAATAATCGCTGCCTTTTGGTCACCAAGAACACAGAGTAGATCCGCCATCTCAGTGTCACACATGCTAGCAATGTTACATGGACTGAGGGAGCTCCATGTCACAGCAAACTGGAGGACAGCTCTGACGACCCACATGAGCAGACCTTTCTGAAGACTCTTTTAAGCAGAAAGGTCGGTCCAGTTTCTCTGGCGGAAGTTGATCTACAAGGCATGAAGAGGCCAGCGCATTTTCCTGAGCTGTGTGATGGCCACTCACTCACCTCTGCTATCCATGGCTGGCCCTGGAATCAGCTACACTGTGCATTGGGTTCCCTCCTGCATCCAGTAAGGCCACAGCACCATGGGTATTAGCTTGAGGATCCAGTTCTATGGTTGAAAAAGTATCTTTTTCAGGACCTTGAGCTGGAGATCTTTGTTTGCTTGTTTCTTTTTGTAGCATGGAAGAACAAACGTAGGGCCTGGATTCTTATGAAAGATTATCTCTGCCTGGCCTCCCTGGACCAAAAAAATCCATTCTTTATTTGAGAGAGATGGAGGAAAGAGAGGGAAAGAAAGGAAAGAGACATCAGCACTGAGCTCCACCATCCATGGAGCTCCCTCAGTGCCATACATGGCACTTCCGTGTGGTCCCAGGGTGTGAGCCCATGTCCTTATGTGCTCCCTGTTTCTACAACATGGTCATTAAGGACCCGTAGGACCGTGCACATCATTAGTAACGTGCCAGAAATGCCGGGATAGCCTGAGGGTGCTTCTTCCCGAGCTAGTGCTCTCTGGGTTGGAGAGAACTCAACTGGAGCCGATCTAGGCTGCTGCGTGGGAGAGGGATCAGGAACTCGTGCCGCACTAACTTCGCAGGAGATACACTCTGGAACCCTCAGAGCCAGAAAGCAATCCCAAGTGTGTTTAATCAGAAGAGCAGCTGTTTTTATACTCTCCAAGTAGGGTGGAAACAGGATGTGACATAGAGAGGGTGGAGCGAAAAGGGAGTGGTGGAAGATCAGGGTGTGACAAGGAGAGGATCAGGGTGTGACAAGGAGAGGGGGCGGAGCAGGTGAGAATTTTATCACTAAACCACTAATACCCTGGAGGGAGTGTGGTGCTTTATGTAAATGTAAAAGTGATTTATGTAAATAGACCAAAGCTTTGAATGGGATCAAACCAATCCCTATACAGGCATACCAGTGCTTGGTTAAGCAGAAGCCAGGGGGAGCTGGCATACTACCCAACAGTAACGGACTTGCTGACCACATTATCGGTTGATGTATCTTTCCCTGTAGACTCATGGAAATCTGCCTGGACCTGGAACAGTTTGGGGGACCCAGTAAATGGCCACTGAGATGATGGGGGTGGAGGCATGTCCTCCTGGACCCTACATACCCAATGTTTCTCCTAGCACACAAGGAGTGTGAAGTCAGCGGCCATTCAATGAGTCACTTGGACATGTACAGCACACACTTTAGAATTTTTGCACTTATATGATAGTTGATAGTTACTAAGTCTGTCCCCATCTGGGCCATCTAGGAGATACAAGAGAAAATGTTGGCTTCACTTCTTTTGGTTTTTACTACTGTGTTTGTCTGCCTCCAGGTCATCACTAGGGCTAGATGCCAGCAAGGTGAATCTTCCATTCCTGGCAGCCATTTCTTCCTTTCTTCCTTCCTTTCTTTCTTCCTTTCTTTCTTTCTTTCTTTCTTTCTTTCTTTCTTTCTTTCTTTCTTTCATTCTTATTATTAGAGAGGGAGAGAGTCAGACAGAAGAAGAGAGATAGGGAGAGAAAGGTAAATATCTGCAGCACTGCTCCACTCTTCACGAGTCATTTCCTAACCCCACGTGTGCAGGTGGGAACAGGGGCCTCAAACATGGCAACATACGCAACTTATTGGCTTCACCACCGTCTGGCCCCCTCTTCATCTCTTACTAGACTCTGGCTGTGGTCTGCAGCTTTTTGTACCGGAGTTGAGCTACTGTCCTCTGGAGCAAAAGGCACTACTTAGGGTCTTGTTTATTTCCTGTCATATAGTTTGGCCATTTCTGTCTTTTTAAAAAAACATTGTATTTATTGGGGGGTCGGGCAGTAGTGCATTAGGTTAAGCACATGTAGTATGAATGCAAGGATCCATACAAGGATCCCAGTTTGAGCCCCCGGCTCCCCACCTGCAGGGGCTTGCTTCACAAGAGGTGATGCAGGTCTGCAGGTGTCTGTCTTTCTGTCTCCCTCTCTATCTTCTCCTCCCTCTCCATTTCTCTCTGTCTGATCATATAATATATATATATATATATATATATATATATACACACACATATACATAGACATATATACATAGACATATATATATAGACATACATATATACATAGACATACATATATACATAGACATATATGTATATATATATGATCATATATATTTTGAAAAAATGGCCACCAGGAGCAGTGGATTCATAGTGCAGGCACCAAGTGATAACCCTAGAGGCAAAAAAATTACATATTTTATATATTTGTTATTGGATAGAGACAGACAGAGATTGATAAGGGAGGAGGAGCTAGAGAGGGAGAGAGACAGAAAAACATCTGCAGGTCTACTTGGTAAGTGGTGAAGCTTCGCTTCTACAGGTGGGGACCAGGAGCTTGAACCTGTGTCCTTGTGCACTGCAATATGAACAGTTAATCCGGTGTGCCACTGCCTGGCCCCAGTTTGGCCATTTCTAAGGGACAGTGGGGGTATATCCTGTTTGTGCTGGGCTTTAGGTCTAATGGCCTTTATTCTTGTCAGAAAGTTTGACTGAGAGAGAGAGCCTGTATTATTGGAAGCCTGAGGTTTGACACAATCTCACAAGTCTCTAGTTTCTCGAAACTTTTGACCTTTGATGCTACACTTAGATTTTCCACTGATGAGCAAACTCGGCATCTGCTATCAGAGAAATGACTCAACTGCCTTGGATTGGCCCATAGAGCAAGCCCAAACGGGAAATCAGCAGGCTTGGAGTGGTTTGCAGACACAGATTTGGTTTCAGTCTCCCTCTAAAGAGTTGGAGGGGGAGTGAACCTGACTCATTTGATCTCTACAAGGTCCATTGAATTTGCAACACAAACACTTGAAACCTCGAAAAGGAGAGCTTCTGACGTTGTTCTTGTTATGCCAGCTTCCCGTCAGACCTGCCACGTTTCGATGAAATAACTTTGGGCACTTTGGTATGTGGCCCTGTTCCAGGTCCAGGTTGTGGTTTCTTTTGAAGGGAGTAGGTGTGGGTGACAGGAACATGGAAACAAGATTTGAGTTAAGGAAAGGTTGGAGCATTTGCATTCCCTTCACCATATGCCGTGAGCTCCTGGAAAGTAGAGAGGACTGTAGTGGAAGTGGCTGAATTCTGCAGGTAAAATGCCACCGGCACTGACGATGGGGTCTCCCAGTGCCACTCCATTTCATGGCTCTTAACCTTGTGGCCATGACAGATTCCATAGATCTGGGCTGGAGCTTGGTCTCTGTACTTCTGTCAAGGTCCAGATGCCCCTGATGCTGGTGGTCTGTCCACCGTAAATGTTGTGGAAAGCAAAGTCCCATGTGAGCAGCTTTATGACCAAGTGAGAGACTACCAGAGGCTCGTAGAGATGGGAGCAAGGCCACTGCCCTCAGCATGGCCCCATGTGCTGGAGAGACAAACAGGTAGACAGTGACCATTCCAGAGTGTCCAGGGTAAACAGTGAGGTCACAGAACCCTGTCTGAGGCTCCAAACTGGAGTCCTGGAGATCAAATTGGGGGAGAGAAGGTTGTGAAAGCCAAAATAATTGAGACAGGAGCCAGAGCCTGCGTGGAAAGAAAAGCCAGAGATAAAGTCTTCATCTTCCTGCAGAGTAGATGCCTGAAGAACAGTCCTAGGAAATAAAAAAAGGAATCATAGCAAAGCACAGAACATTTCTGTGCTATGCAAGCAAACACCAGGCCTGCCTTCTTCTGCACTATGTGAGAGCATCCAGGGCATGGAGTGGGAAGAAGCACTAAGCCAAGGCCACTGTGAACCAGCCAGAGCCCTGGGAAAGTCCAGAGTCTTCCCCACCCCACATCTCAGCCCACATTCTTAGAACTCTTGGTATCTTTGTCTATTTTGTCTTGATTGACCTTTTTAAATTTTTTTTCCTTCTGTTTTGGTAATGCATTTTCATTCTTTCTTTGTAATGATTCTGAATACCCCAAGTGAAACTATGGGAGATTGCCCACTTTCTCCAGATACTGTTTTCTCCTTCCTGCTGCTGCCTATACCCTTCTTCAGTACACGGCCACCATCCCTTGGAATCCCACTTCAAGTGGAGACGCTTTGGCAGAGTCTGTACTGCAGGCCTCTTCCATGCCTGAGTTTCAGGACAGCCTGCCAGGCTTCCTGATCCCACGTGGGAAGGTGCAGAAGTTGCAACCCAGAAAAACTCAATCACTTGATCTTTCTTTTTCATTACTTCTGTTCTACCTTGGTCTTGCAGGTGACTGGTGGGGACTCTCAGAGCATATCTTGCCAGCAGTAGAAAAGCAAACAGGTAGCACAGAGGTAGAACATTGATTGGAGTTGCATATATGAAGTCCCTCGTACAATTCCTGGCACTCCACATTGCATATGCCAGATCAGTCTCTCTCTCTCTCTCTCTCTCTCTCTCTCTCTCTCTCTCTCCTTTCCTTACTCTTCTCCCTTCCTCCTACTCTCTTTTTCTCCCTCTCTCTCTTTTCTCTCCTCCAAGTCTTCTACTTACCCTGGAAAGTCCATAGGGCAGACTGTAGCAGTCCACATTTTAGAGGTAAGAAAACTTAAGTCCCAGAGATCCAGCTTCAACACAGGAAGCCAAGGGTGTGAACACTATATTCTGTCTGCCCTCCACCTGGTAACATTATGTACTTGGCCCGAACAGACCATCCCCACAGGAAAACAGCATGAGGAAAGAGAAGAAGGTGTAGAGAGGCCAGGAGGGGCCAGGTGGGAGTGCACCTGGTTAAGCACTCACAGTGCACAGGCCCTGGGTTCAAGCCCCTGGTCCCCACCTGCGGGGGGGGGAGCTTCATGAGTGGTAAAGCAGGGCTGCAGGTGTGTCTCTCTGTCTCTTTCCCTCTATATCTCCCCCCTTCCCTCTCAATTTCTCTCTGTCTCTATCTAATAAATACAATATTTAAAGAGAATGGGGGGGGGACAGGGAATGTTCCTGAAATCAAGGAATTGCAAACCTGTGATCCAAATCCCACACTGAGGGAGGCTCCTCACTCCTGCCCCAAAGCCTGAAGGCGTCAGAGTTCATTCACCTGTCTGAGGCGCCTCCATGTCGTCCTCTCTGCAGCCCAAGCTCTTCCCTGCCAGCTTCTCTGCAGTGCTAATCATCTGGCTCAATTATGCTCGACTCCAAGCCTGTTTCCCCGCAGCTGTCAGCACACTCCGACCTGTTCTGCTGCCGACGCTGCAAGCTGGGCAAGAGCACCTGGGTGCTGTTTGGCAGGCACGTTCAGAGACCGGGCGGGCCTTCTCCTTGGCTGCATGCTACCACGTCGTGCCTTCCTGCCACGCCAGCTTCCTGCCTCTGTTGAGACTGGAAAGTAACAGGCACACCTTCCACTGCAAATGCATCCGTGGCCCTGGCTGAACACAGAGCACTGCTGACTCTCTCCCAGCCCCTGCCTTTACAGAGGAGAAGCCACAACCCCCTAGGGGACCCGCTTGCTTCCATATTGAGCTCATTCACAAGGAGAATTCCAACCTCACAGGCCACTCACTCACCATTGGCTTGAGACTCCAGCTTCGTGTTTCCCTTCTAGTCTCAGGAGGTGCCCTGTGAGCCACAAAGCTTTTTCTAGAACGTTCTGTCTGTGCTCTCGATGAACCTGGGTGTCCCCGGATCTCCATCCATCAGAGTCCGTGTCCCCACAACAGTACAATGCATCTTATTATTTTCCTGGCCGAGGCCACCAGCCATATGTCATTCATCCTTGGATGTGCTCCCGCTCAATCTTAACTGAATGAGGAGTGAGTGAATGGAGGCTTCACACCATGCGTTGTGCGCAAGGTTCTGCATACAGACCAGGAAGGTGATGTCCCTTCATCTTCTTGATGTTCGCCCATTATCCCTCCTCCTTCCTCACCTGATAGGTTTGCTTAGAGGTTATCCATTCCACCCCTCCCTCAATCTCCTAAAAGCATTTATATTCAAAGCAGCACCTCTGTTCCCACTTCCTTCATTCCCTCACACACACACACAGACACACACACACACACACAGACACACACGAGTGTGAGCCAGGATCTGTCCCCAAACTGCTCCTTCAGCAAGTGTCCTCTGGCCAGACAAGAGGCAGAGCTGCCTCCCCTCCCGTGCTTAAGGGAACATACAGTGTCTAGGCAACTCTGACTTCAGCCTCTTCAGACATGCTCTTACCCTACCCCTCTGTCAT
Organism: Erinaceus europaeus; assembly: GCF_950295315.1. Taxonomy (NCBI): domain Eukaryota; kingdom Metazoa; phylum Chordata; class Mammalia; order Eulipotyphla; family Erinaceidae; genus Erinaceus; species Erinaceus europaeus. The sequence continues at coordinate 7,672,047 of NC_080177.1, forward strand.
CCATACACACAATATGAAATTTTAGATGTTGTTCAAGTTTTGAAAGGATTGGTTTTTCCCTGTATTGAAGACTTTTGAAATATGGCTTGTCCAAATATATTCATATTAAGGATCCTTTTAAGAAAAAGCCACAGAGGAACCTGGCAGTGGTACACCTGGTTGAGTAAACACATTACCATGCACAAGGACTTGGGTTCAAGTCCCTATTCTCCACCTGCAGGGAAGAAACTTCACAAGCTATAAAGCAGGACTGCAGGTGTCTTTCTATCCTTTTTACTTTATTTTATTTTTGTTAGAGATGAAGAAACAGACACAGAGAGAAGAGCACTGCTCAGCTCTGGCTTATGGTGGTGCAGGAGAATGAACCTAGGACTTTGGAGTCGCAAGCATGGGAGTCTGTTTGTATAACCTTTATGCTATCTCCTCTACCCCTTTCTCTCCTTCTTAACTTCTCTCTCCCCTCTCGATTTTTCTCTCTCCTATCAAGTAAAAAGATTTTTTTTTTTCTTAAAAGACCAAAATGGCCACCAGGAGTGCTGAATACATAGGGTAGGCACTGAGCCCCAGTAATAACCCTGGTGGCAATAAATTTTTTAACTGATTATGCTTCTATTTTTTTTTTATTTTTAAAGCCTTTTTTTGGAACCTTATTTATTTATCATTGGATAGAGACAGAGAAATTGAGGCGGAAAATAGAAAGAAAGAGACAGAGATATACTGCAGCCCTGTTTCACTACTTGTGAAGCTTCTCCCCTTGCAGGTAGGGACCATGGGGCTTGAGCCGGGGTCCTTGTGCACTGTAGTAAGTGTACTTAACCAGCTGTGTCACTGTCTGACCCCACAATAAAAAGTAAAAAAGAGAAAGAAAGAGAAAAATAGTCCTTCTATATATCAGAAGTCAATCTCACCCTAAGAGTTTCTCTCTGGAAGATCTGCTATCAGACCTTAAACTTAACAGGTGACTGGTTGTTTGGAAAGAGACCAGGTAATGGATTTCGAGGGAGGAAACTAAGACATTGAGTGGTGTCAGGCACTTGGAGGGCTTCCTCCTCGAGAAACAGGAACTCTCATGCACCTAGAAGCGGCATCAGATGTGCCAGGAAGGCCACTTTCTCCAGGCTGTCCTCAGCGTCTCCCACATCTTTCTTTCTCTACTTTCTCTGTCTTCAGAGTCATGGTCACCCAAGAGGGATGTGGACGGCCAGGGTTAATTTTAGGAAGCTCAACAATCCAACTGGATGTTCATGGAGGTTCCGATACGCAGACCTTGCTTTGGGCTTTCAGATTCTATACCTCTGGAGAGGGTCCAGAAACCCGCATCCCCGTTTATTTTTGGTCCAAATGCAATACCTGAATAAGGGTTTTCTTTCATATGCCGATGTTTCAAGGTGTGTGTGTGTGGGGGGGGAAGGGGGTAAACAGTAAGCTCAAAGACTATCCTCACTGGGCTTCGAAGCCTAGAGTCAAATGCTTTCTACCTTAAGGGAGACCCAACTCAAGACACAACTCTGCTTCTGCTACTGTCTACCATCATGATGGTAGCAACTGATCCACCAGGAGTGCCCTGTTGTACCGGGTCTTAACTTCTGGGGGGATCAGTCTGAGGGAGAGAGCTAAAGACCCCTCAGGAGACTCAGTGAAGAGGCACAGATCATATATGTTTGGGTTCCCCTGGGGAAGAAGACGGAGGAGCCATACCTGGGAAAATCACGTAGCTTTTTTTTTTTAATTAACTTTATGTATTATTGGCTAGAGACAGCTAGAAATCAACAGGAAAGGGGATGATAGAGAGGAAAAGAGACACCTGCAGCCCTGCTTCACCACTTGAAAAGCTTCTCCACTGCAGGTGGGGACCGGAGACTCGAATCCAGGTCCTTGCACATTGTAACATGTGTACTCAACTAGGGTCACCACTTGGACGCTTAGCTTTTTTTTGTTTGTTTGTTTAGTATTTTATTTTTAATTGATTTTTTACTGGATGGTGACAGAGAGAAATCGAGGGGGAAGGGATGATAGGTAGTTATATTGATATATAAGATAGAGCACTACTTTGCTGCTCTTGAAGCTTTCCCCCTGAAGGTGGGGGCCAGGGGCTTGAACCTGGGTCCTTGTGCATTATATCATGTGCACTCAAGCAGGTGTGCCATCACTCTGACCCCTCACTTAGCTTTTCAGTGTGTCTTAGAGCAGCAGCAGCTGGGGTGAGGGGTGAGTCAGGAGTTATGCAGGCTCCCAGGTGGCCTTGTCATGTGACTTGCAGAGGACCATAAACATTGGTCCTAAGTTTGGTCTAGCCTATTGCTGCTGCTGTGTGTGTGTGTGTGTGTGTGTGTGTGTGTGTGTGTGTGTGTGTGTGTTGCTTGCAACATGAAAGACCAGAGACATCTTTGATACCAAGCTATCAGGGAAGTTCTAAAGACACCCACATCTTAGCAGCTCCTGTTTATCCATGAGTTACAGGCAGGCCGGTAAAGCCAGCGGCACGAGGCACCTTGCTTGTGTGGTCAGCGCCCGTGGACAAAAATAATCTGAGGCTCGCCCCCCAGCCCCCGAGCCTGAGTCAGCGACTTTGAGGTTGCTTGGCTCTGTGCGAAACCACTATAAGCATCTTCTCCTGACCTGTTCATTACCAGAGTCAGGTACAGAGCTTTTGAAAGAAAATTTGTACTCCTATACTGGGTGGCTTTCTGTGTCTCAAGGCATGTACAGATGCTATAAACTGTTTCCTCCTAAGGAAAGAAAGGAGGTAGGTACTTTGAACTCCCAAGTTCTCATTCCTGCGTCACCCTTTATGCTTTGGCAGATGTGAACATCAGGTTCCTTATGACTGAATTCAAGAATGCCAAGTGCCTTTATTTATTGATTGATTAACTTACTTAAAAATCTAAGTCTAGGTCGGAGGGTAGATAGTATAATCAGTATGCAAAAAGGCTCACATGCCTGAGGCTCCAAAGTCCTAGGTTCAATCCCCCAACCACGACAAGCCAGAACTGAGCAGTGTTCTGGTAAAAATAAATAAATAAATAAAATAAAATCTAAGTATATTTATACAGTCCCTCATTTATCCTGGTTAATCAGCTCCAGACTTGACCACGAAGAAGTAGGATTCTTTATTTATAAGTAAAGTCGAGCATAGAAAGCCTGTTTACAACCTCCTAAATACGTTTTTTAACATTATTTGAGCCCTCTAGATATAACATAACAGCCATTTAGCTGTGCTTTCTTGTTGAATGAGACAGTAGCCATTGCACGGATGTTTCTTTTCATCTTTATGCACGGAGTAAATGGTAGACTCACTCAAGTCATAATGGTGGGCAGGCAACCTCCATGACTTTCTTGCCATCTTTGATCACATCCCAGAGTTTCACCTTCTCCGGGATGGTAGACATCTTCCTCCGGCCCTTCGTTTCATCGTCAGAAGGCTGAGAAGAGCAGCATGTTTAGGAGCCACCGTGGGGCTTAGATAAAGGTTCTCAGAAACCACAAGCACTTCCAAGAGCAGAGATGCTTCCTATAGTGATGTAGAAGCGAGTCTGAGAGAAGGAATGGAGCTCTGATGGGCTTGGTTTCCCCACACCTGAGTTCAAACACACAAGGAGTGTTGGAACGGCTGCACCTGGCCTGGAGGGATTTTGCGGGGGAGCTCCAATACGCAGGCCTACAGTCCAGACGGACAGTCATTTAAATTGTAGTTGTAACGCAGGGGTGTATGATTGACTCTGACAACCCAGCACACGCTGTATCATTTTCACTGTCTCCATCAACTTCTTTAATGAATGTATTTGAAAAAAAAACCCCACAGAGTGAAGCCGCGAAAGTCAAAGTGCCAAGTGGCGAAGGATGACTGTATATATGCAGAGACAGAGAGAAACTGAGAGGGGAAGGGGAGATAGAGAGGGAGAGAGAAAGAGAGACACCTGCAGCCCTGCTTTGCTGCCCTTGAAGCTTCCCCCTTTCACATTGGGACTGGGGGTTTGATCCGGGATCATTGCACATGCTCAGTAAATGTGCCAAATACCCGCCCCCCCCCCCCAAATCTCTTTATTAGGATGCACTTGGAAAGATAAATGTTCCAACCTGCTATTGCAGGGTTTTGAAGATAATCATCACATGTATTTGTACTGTGTGCACGTCTGTCGCTTGGAAGCCCCCAGTGGCCATTTTCCCTCTTGGTTTTCTTTGAGTGGGAAGGGGATAGAGAGAGACAGAGACAGAGAGACACCTGTGTCGTTAATATTCGGGGGCACCAGCAGGCCGGGCTAGCTTCGCGGCGGTAAACAGAGACTCGAGGACACACGGCTGGGCCGGGAAGCTGTATTTCTTTATTCACGAACAACGATTCATAAACTAACCCAAACTAATCACCACACAGATCTGTCCTGCATCCTTCTCCTCACGCTGCCATGCCAAGAACTCTCCAACTACGTAGCATAGGGGGCAGGGAGAAAGAGGGCCCACGAAACTAGCAAGGGCCAAACCAATTCTCCCAGAGGTGGGAGGAAGGAGACCAAACCAATATGAAACATACCAACACACCTGCAGACCTGCTTCACCTCTTGTGAAGCATGTCCCCGGCAGTTTGTGAGTGGGGTCTCCAACACTAGTCTCTGCACTTGTGTACTCCGCTGGTCACCCAGCCCCCAGTAATAATCTTAATATTAATAGTCATGAGCCTTTGGGATCAGAAGGCAAGTCAGGTGGCAGGGTGCCTGCCTCACCACCTGCCTTACCACCTGGGTCCTAGCCCTGGCCCCATATGGGAGCACCATTGCACTGTAGGCAGCTCTGATGCTAGGCTGTCTCTCCCTCTTTCTCTGTGTCTTTCCCCCTCCCACACATATCTACATGTGAAATTGAAAAAAAATCAGAAAGTTAGATTGGGAGCAATGAAATGCATCCAGGAGACCCTGGTTCCACAAAGCAACAACCATGATCATCTTTCCCCACCTTTAGTCTGCACTGGAAACCTCAGATAATTTTTTCCAGATGCAAAACCTGTGGGCAGGAATGGAGGTTTGGAGGTAGGGCTGTCTGACTCCAAGTCCAGTGTCCTCCCAGGTCATTCTTCTGCAGGTCCCATGGGGGTTGTAGTCCGAGCTGGACCCACAGGGCAGGCACTATGCACTGTTGAATTGGAGTCTGTCCACCAGTGAGCTGGTTTCCACCCTCAATGTCCTGACATGTGTTCTCCATTATTCTCTCCTTCTTCTTTGATGTCTTCTCGTTGGCAAGGGGGCAGCTACTTGTTCCGGCCCCCAATTAAGTCAGCGGCCTTGTACAGTCTTTTGGTAGGATGTGGAAAGGTCTCGTTTTATGCGTCGTGTCTCCTCAGCACGCTGCTGGCCCGACAAGTGGGATAGGAGAAAAGGTTACAGTCACTCGGTGTCTCCTCTCAGCTCTGCTGAATGTGAATTGCTGATCTGGATGTCGGAGCCAGAGTGGTTGTGAGGTCTGGTGAGGGCACCCCTTTTCCCTAGAAATGTAGACAGCACCCCTATCTCCTTGACCTTTAGGACTGGGGATGATGGCCAAGGCTGAGGCAGGGTGACATTTAGGCCCAGGGTGGGTGACTGTACTTTCTCTGCTGTGACACTCATGTCGTTTCTGCCTTTGTCAGCAGTTTTTAATTGGAAGCAGGTACAGTGTGAAGCTCCTGGTTCCCAGAACGCACCCTCAATCCTGAGCAGGGAGGTTGGGTCTGTCTGACTGTTAGCTCACAGAGCTCTGACCACCGTGCCAGGGGGTCAATGCTAACTGCATGGTGACAGTCAGGGGTGGCATCTCGGACATTCTCTCATCACCATATTTCCAAGGCCAGACCCTGTGGTTGGAACCCCCCCCCCCCCATTGAATTCTTACAACCTGGACTTTGGTGCTGCTACTCCCCCATGGTTTAAAGGTTTTCTTTATTGCCTTCAGGGTGACTACTAGGACTCAGTGTCTGCATGATGAACTCACTACACCTGGTGACCTTTTTCTTCTTTTCATTTTGTGATAGGACAAAGAGAACTTGAGAGGGGAGGGGGAGCTAGAGAGGAAGAGAGAAAGAGAGATATCTGCAGCCCTGCTTCACCACTTAGGAAGCTCCCACTCCTTCCCCCGCCCTGGGAGATGCAGGCCAGGGGCTTAAACCTGGATCCTTGTGCTTGGTCATGTGCGGGCTCAGCCGAGTGCTCCACTACCCAACCCCAATGCTCTACATGGTCAGGTGGTTAGTGGGCTCAGGTGAGGGCTGGGTAGGGTGTCCCTGGAAGCCCCCCCCAACATGGAGCATGCTTGACTCGGTGCCTTACATGCCACCATGTCAGATCCACAAGTATGTTCTTAAACTTGACTGTCTTCTGGCTAAATCCTAAGGCAGCATCCACCTGACTGGCCCCCATCTCTTCGCACTCCTTCCCACCCCAGGACTGAGCAATGTTCTGTCAGGTAGAGAAGGCATCCCTATGACAGAGCCTGGCAGGAATCTCAAAACTGAAAAGCTGTGACTACAGTGTGCCTTGTTCACCTGCTCACTCATCTAAGACCTGCAGAGGGGCCGTGTCCTAGACAGAGGGCAGGGGACCTCATGGGAAATGGGGCAGCGGTCTGGCCCTGGGGGGAGCTGAGCCCCCATCAACAAGCTCTGCCATCTACAAAACCATCTGGTAACTCAGAAAAAAAATTATCAGGGGAGTCAGGCGGTAGAGCAGCGAGTTAAGCGCATGTGGCACAAAGCGTAAGGACTGGCATAAGGATCCCTGTTCGAGGCCCCAGCTCCCCACCTGCAGGGGAGTCACTTCACAGGCAGTGAAGCAGGTCTGCAGGTGTCTATCTTTCTCTCCCCCTCTCTGTCTTCCCCTCCTCTCTCCATTTCTCTCTGTCCTATCCAACAATGACATCAATAATAACTACAATAATAAAACAACAAGGGCAACAAAAGGAAAAATAAATAAATATTAAAAAAAGAAAAATTATCAGAACCTTCTTTTTTTTTTTTTTTGCCTCCAGGGTTATCAGTGGGCCTCTGTGTCGGCAATAGGAACTCACTGCTTCTGACAGCCATTGTTATCACATTTCATTAGATAGGATTGAAAAAAATTGAGAGAGGGAGGGGGGGGGGGCCAGGCAGTGGTGCACCTGATTAAGTGCACATCCTAGCACGTAGTACTAAGCATAAGGATCCGAGCAAGTATCCAGGTTCGAGTCCCCGACTCCCCTCCTGCAGGAGGGACGCGTCACAAGCAGTGAAACAGGTCTACAGGTGTTTATCTTCCTCTCTCCCTCTCTACCTCCCCCTTCCTCTCTCAATTTCTCTCTGCTCTATCCAATTAAAAAAAAAAAAAGGAAATGACCACCAGGAGCGGTAGATTCCTAGTGCTGGCACTGAGCCCCAGCAATAATGTTGAGAGAGAGAGAGAGAGAGAGAGAGAGAGATCTGCAGACTTACTTCACCACTGGCAGAGCTGCCACCCCCAACCCCGCAAGTGGGGAGCCAGGGGCTTGAACCCAGATCCTTGCATAGGTCCTTAGTACTATGTGTGCTTAACCGGGTGTGCTACCACCCAGCTCCTAAAATTCTCAGAACTTTTATCTGACTGACATACAGTCTTCAGAAGTTGGAGAGAGAGAAAAAAAAAGAAATGATAGTGAGTGTACACACACACACACACACCCATAAAACAAAGCCACTGCATTGTCCAGAGCAAAGGGAAACTTTTAAAATGTGGAGATGTGCTTTCTGCTCCCTTCTGGTTTGTCTTCTTAACCTCCAAAACCACTCACCTTCTACTGTGAGCTGTGTGACTTGGATGCTTAGTAATCCTGGCACCTGGGGCTCCCCAGTCAACTGAGTACCCCACATGCCCTGCCTCCACCCTACCTCCATCTGTCTCCAGGGACCTGGCCACAGACCCTCCTAGCCCATCCCTGCAGATCTACAGGTGTCTGTCTTCCTCTTTCTCTGCCTCACCTCTTCTCTCTCAATTTCTTTCTGTTCTATCCAGTTTAAAAAGGGAGGAGAATGACCACCAGGAGTGGTAGATTCCTAGTGCTGGCACTGAGCTCCAGCAATAATGCTGGAGGCAGAGAGGGAGGAAGGGAGGGAGGCAGGAAGGGAAGGAGGGAGAGAGAGGGGAGGAGATAGATCTGCAGACCTACTTCACCACTTGCAGAGCCCAGGGACCAGAGCAACCACACCTGCTGCCTGTGGGTATGAGCAGTGTCATTTCTGGATTTCCCCCCCCCCAAAAAAAAATGTCCAAAGGCATGACAAGGTGCCAACATCTCCTCAGGAGAGCAATGCTTTGATGTCCTGCCAACTTTGAAAATCCCAACTCCTGCTCGTACATACACTGCCGGGGGCAGGGTGTGTGTGTGTGTGTGTGTGTGTGTGTGTGTGTGTGTGTAACCATGTCCAGGATTACGCAGGTTCTTGTTCATGCGAGAGCATCCCTTGTTGTTCCGGAAGTTTCCATCAGTGGGGCAGCTCTGGCCCTCCATGGAGCACTTCACCAGACAACAGCACCTGGGGACTCTTTTGTCCCTGTCCACGTCTTGATACCCGCCCACTCGGCATCTGCCTGAATGAAAGGTGCCCTGGGGCTTTGTGTAAGGGAAAATGAGTGAAAACAATGGCCATTCAGGCAAGAGAGCGCCTTTTTCCCCCTAGTGTTTCTCAGAAAGCAGTCTTGTTTGTGTCATTGTGCCTGTGCCTCCATGATAGAGGCTCCCCCCTTGCCCTTGGCCTTCTTGGAGAGACACCCAACACCACAGAAACTTCTTAGTCTTCACACCGACCTTCCAGACCCTGTGTGGGAGGGTGTGGGAGGAGAGGGAAGGGTCCCTGTGCCCAGCATAGGTATTGGACAGGAAACAGATGGACGGGGGACAGGCTGCTTAGGAACTTCCCTCGGCAAATTTGGTTCTGTCTGGTAGGGCCCTGGGGAAGGGAGGAGAATGATGTGACTTGCATCTGTATCATCATCACTATAGTCATCAGGTTGTGCTGGGCTCAGGCACCATACTGGCACTGGGTGTCTTTTATTTGTTTATTTTTATTTTATTTTATTGTATCGCCTTCAGGGTTATCTCTGGGGCTCAGTGCCTGTACTGCAAATCCGATGCTCCTAGCAGCCATTGTTTCTTCTATTGTATTGGATAAGACAGAGAGAAATTGAGAGAGAAGGGGGAGAGAGAGAGAAAGAGAGACACCTGCAGACCTGCTTCACCACGCTGCAGATGGGGAGCTGGAGGCTTGAACCCTGATCCTTGCATAGGTCCTTCCTCTTAGTTCTGTGTGTGCTTAACCAGGTGTGCCACCACCCAGCCTCTGTGTCCTTGTTTTTGTTTTTGTTTTTTTTAAAGATATGTTTTATTTCTTTCATGGGAGATTTTTTTGTACAGAGAGAAAGTTTCCCATGAGAGTTAAACCAAAGTACAGCTTCTGTGCATAGAGTGCAGGGGATCGAACCAGGAGCCTCAGACATGCTAGACATCTGCTAGAACAGCTGCTTTACTTCTCAGACAGCAGAGTTGGGCATCCTTCAGGCATTCTTCCAACACCCCCCTCACCACCAGAACCCACCGAGGAAGACAGAGCTGGTTCCCTCCTTTCAGATATATGGAAGCACGTGACTAGGACTAGAGGGATAAGTCACTTCCCCAGGTGTGTCACTGCCCTGGGAAGTGGCAGAGTCAGGATCCAGTCTGGATGCATGCAACACATCTCGATTCAGAACAGCCGTACTTCACCTGCTCCGTTGCCACATGTGGTCCCAGGGCTGCCACTTGGAACAGTGCAGGTCCCAACTCTGTTCCCAGTGTTCTGTGCCAGGTTCACTCAGAGGGCGTTGGGAAGAGCAGTCAGAGATGGGAGTGTCACAGAAGATTGCAGACATCCCCAGCTTCTGAGGCTCTGTGTAGCTATGGGGAATGAAGGACAGATACCATGCCATGGTGCACCTAGTAAAAGGGGTGCATTACAGTGTACAAAGATCTGAGTTCAAGCCCCCCAGTCCCCACTTGCAGGGGGAAGCTTCCCAGGTGGTGAAGCAATGCTACAGGTCTCTCTCTCTCTTTCTGTCTCTCTCCCACTCTATCTTTCCCTTCCCTCTCAAGCTTTCTCTGTTTCTATTCAAAATAAACAAATAAAATTTTAAATATATTATTTATTTATTTATTCATTCATTCATTCATTATTGGATAGAGACAGAGAGAAATTGAGGGGAGGGGAAGATCAAGAGGGAAAGAGACAGAGAGACACCTGCAGCCCTGCTTCACCACTCATGAAAATTCCCCCCTGCAGGTGGCGACCAGGGGCTTGAACCTGCATCCTTGCACACCGTGATGGGTGCGCTGAGTCAGGTGCACCACTGCCTGGACCCTACAAATAAATAAAGAATTAAAAGAAAAGGAATGAGGGGTGGAATCTAATGAGCCTTTAAGTTCACTTCTGCATCTGCCCTTCACTACACACACACACACACACACACACACACACACACACACACACACACACACACTGCCCATAGCAATGTTAGCTCAAACCAGACTTCTCCCATTTCCTTGTGGACAGGGCCCTTTATTCAACTCATTATACCAATATTACTGAAAATGAGGGCAGAGGTCAAGAACTGGAAAAAAAAATCAATGAAGCAATGCAAGGAGGTCATTTGTGAGGGCAAGAGGCATATCCCAGGCGCCTGGAAGCTACAATCACACTCTTTCTGTGCTCTTGCTGTGGCCCTGATATTAGCCACAGAAGTCCACCCTCCTTCCTCCCACATACCAAAATTCTGTACCCAAAGAACATCATGAGAATCTACTGAGACTTCAGGGTGATATTAACTTAAAAGAGTCTGTGAAACAGAAGAAGACCCAAATTAAACATGTAGGTCACGGTAGCTGGCAGAAAGGCCAGCTGACTGGACACATATTGGGAACTGCACGGGAGAATAAAGATGACAGCAACGTTCATTAGACTCTCCTACTGAAAGCCAACACGTGCAAAATTCAGGAGCAAGGTGGGTGTCGAGTGCCCTTCTGATGATGGATTCAGGGGCTGCCATCCCAACCTTGACATCTGGGCTGTGGGTACGAGCAGCCCCATGGAAAAAGTCATGTGGCCACTTCACCACATAGTGAGAAAAGCTCAAACGTGCAAGGGACAAGATGTCTTCAGTCTGTCCTATGGGGCTCGAGAGCGGCTTTTCTAATTACCATTTCTGCAATCGGGGACAATCTATATCTGCATTCCAGAAAGGGGTGGAATGTTTGCCTCTGATAACACACGTGTGTTCCTGTTTTTCCTGGAAGTTCTCTGGAACTGTCTGGGCGTGAGCACGTGGAGGAGCCACAGCTAGGATGTGAAAGCTACTGCCTTGAAAAGCAGTTTGGAGCTTGGCAAAGAGGTATGTGCTTTCTGTGAAGTGTCTCTTAGCTGCCCTATAGGCTGGGGAGACAGCATAATGGCTCTGCAAAAGCCTTTTTTTTTTTTTTTTGCCTAAGGCTCTACGTTTTTTTTTTTTCTAATTTCTTTATTGGGGGGGATTAATGATTCACAGTCAAGAGTAGAATACAGTAGTTTGTATATGTGTAACATTTCCCAGTTTTCCACATAACAATACAACCCCCACCCACTAGGTCCTCCTCTGCCATCATGTTCACTTCCCTCCTCCCCAGAGTCTTTTACTTTGGTGCAATACACCAACTCTACTCCAAGTTATGCTTAGTGGTTTCCTTTCTGATCTTGTTTTTTCAACTTCTGTCTGTAGGGGAGATCATCCCATATTCATCCTTTTAGGCTCTAAATTGCAAGGTTCAATCCCCAGCACTACCACAAGCCAGAACTGAGGCATGCTCTAACCGCTATCTATCTATCTGTCTATCTGTCTGTCTATTTATCTATCTATCTTTGTATCTATCTATCTATCTACTTATCTATCTGTAGCTCTCATAAATATTTTTTAAATAGCTATACAATGATCAATAATAGCATATGGTATCATTATGGTACACAGGCATAGACTCTGGCCTGAGAAGCAGGAGACTATCACTAACTCAGATACTTCCATTACTGCCTTTACCTGGTCACCATCTTAACCAGGACAATAGCTTCTGCTCAGCCAGGGCTGGTTTTTTGAGGGATAAGCCACTTACATTTTTGGAGTTTAGAAACCTCATCTAGAAATAGATTATCATGGTGGTAACAACAGTATCAGGTCAATATATCTTGTGAGGGCTGACTCTGTGCTCGTGCTTATGCTGTGTGATGTATATGAATTGGCTCAGGTATTTCCAGAGAAAACCTGGCTAGGAGATGAACTCTGTTAATTTCTAGATATCAATTAGTTCTTGTGATTTATACATGAGAAAGTTGTGGTTTTGTTTAAATAACTCAGCCCCAATCAAAGAGCATTGATGAATGGAAAACTGAGCTTCAAGAGCAAGTCTTGGAATTTGTCAAGTTTGAGATCAAAATGACTGACTGACAAGCCCATTCCAGATGTCACCTCCTATATTAGGGTGGGGGACTTTAAAGATGGGATGGAGACATCAACAGTGTCTCTGTTAAGGAAGTTGTGGGGTATATACTCAGTGGGAGTTTTGTAATGGCATGATGTGTCGCAGATCAGATGGGTGGGACTGGAGGTGATAGTGCTAAGTGAAACAAGTAAAGAAGAGAAAGGCCAGATGGTTCCATGTGTATGCGGGCTATAGATAACACAAATAAACGCACTTGCAGAGAAAATATGTATGTTTAACCAAAATGATTCCTAGACCGTTAAAAGAATGGCGGGTGTCAGAGGGGACTGGTGGAAGGGGAAGACCAGGATTAAATGGAAGACTCCATTCCACAAGACAAGGCAGGAATATTGGTGTTTGGGATAGTAATCTTGTAATATTATTTAAACAAACATTGTTAAATCAAATGAAAAAAAAGGCATATGTGGAGGGGGACACGTGGTGGCACATCTGGTTGAGTGCACCTATTACTACTGTGCACAAGGACCCAGGTTCAAGCCCCTGGTCCCCACCTGTCACTTTGTGGCAGCGGGACACAGAGGAGAGAGAGAGAAGATCCGGGAAGAGGGAACACAAATCTTTATTCGCGCAGGCACCTCAGGATTGGGTCAGAGCGCAGTGGTTCGTGCATCGTGGAGCTAGCCAAAAATGGCCACCTCCCGGACCACCCTTTTCTGTGTCTAAGCACTGAGGTAAAAAAAACGGGCAAGAGAGAGAGAGAGAGAGAGAGAGGAGAGGAGAGAGAGAGAGAGTGAGGAGAGAGAGAGAGAGAGAGAGAGGAGAGAGAGAGAGAGAGAGAGAGAGAGAGAGAGAGAGAGGAAGTAGGAGGGCTTTATAGGGCAACAACCAGAAGTGACATGTCGGGACAGGATTGGTTGAAAAAGGCACTGCGAGAATATCGCGGGAAGTGGCAAAGCCTGAGGGGACGGCCTGGGAAAGGCACTTGAGAATACCATATAACTCTCCTGGAAAATGGCAGAACCCGAGGAGACAGCCTGGCAGATGTGACTGCATCTGTATAATTCCCCAGCACCCACCTGCAGAGAGGAAGCACAAGTAGTGAAGCAGGGCTGTAGGTCTCTCTCTCTCTCTCTCTCTCTCTCTATATATATATATATATATATATATATACATATACATATACATACACATACACATACACATACACATACATATACATATATATCTCCCTCTGTCTCCCCTTCCCCTCTCAATTTCTCTCTGTCTCTATGCAATAAATAAATATATTTGGAGACTAAGGGAGCTTTGTGCATGGCCATGGCTTCTAAGATGATGCTGGGCCATCCGTCTAGAGTGAGGCCTTTGTGCTACTCATAAGGGGAGACAGAACTGTCTTTCTACTTGACAGCTGAGTGCCAGGTCTTTCCTAAGCAGATGACTCATTTCTCTCTCATTGAAGCTGGTCATTCTGTTGTCCCCACAGTCTGCCAGGAACTGAAGTAACTAGTCAGGGTGCAGAGCGGAATGTGGCTGATTGTCACGCTGAAGAGATTCTCAGTATGGATGACCAAGACAGCTCCTTGGGATAGTGTTGTTAAAATTTCGGGAGGCTCTGGCCGGGCTGGCTTGCTTCACGGTGGGTAACAGAGACGCGGAGACAACGGCTGGGCAGGGAAGCTGTATTTCTTTATTCAGGAACAACGATTCATAAACTAAGACAAACTAATCACCAAACAGAACTCGGCTGTCTCTTTGCGGCGGCGCAAGCACTCTTTCTTTTACTCTGCACTCAGGAACCCTCTCCCTTACTCTCGAACTCAGGAACTCCCTCTTACTCTGGAGCTCTCGTACTCGGGAACCCTCTCCCGGGGTTCCTTCGGGGCGGGGCCAAGCGGGCCCGCGAAATTAACTGGACTGATCCAATTCTCTTGGCGGGGGAGGGTTAGAATAAACCAATGTAAAGCATACGACAGGATAGTGTGTTTGCTTTTTTCATGGGTACGACTCAGATACAAATTATATATATCAGGAAACATTATAGCAGTAGCACCAAGGACTTGCGTGCAAAAGTTTATAGGCTCGCACCTAGTACCAACATATGCCACAGTCAAACAGTGAAAAAATATTATTGATGTTGTTATTGCTATTATTTATTACTCTTATTTCTTTCACTCAGAAGAAGACACAGTTTGCATTTTCCTTTGATGGGGGCGGGGGGAATTATGAGCCAAGGGAACAGAGAGAGTAGTGTCTGGCAGGAAAAATCCACTGCAGTAGAACAGTGACCAGGCCTGAGCAAAAGAACTTCAGAGAGAAGAAAACCATCCTCTGTGACTTGGAGAGGCCAGGCCTCACTCTATCACCATGTGGTGACTCTGAAGTTTACCTGTCCCTGGCATGCACTGGCCAATAACCCTGGGGTCTCCATTTGTATTAAAATTGTGCTGGCCAGACAGCAAGGGTCACAGGAAAGGGACGTCCAGGCCCCTACATGACAAGACATCTCACACTTGCCATCTTTCGCGCTTTTGTTCCTGCCCCTGCCGCAGGTGGGCTCTGGCCATCGTGCTCAGTGAGAACACACACACAGAGGAGCGTAACACTGGCACCCATAGAGTCTTCACTTTGAGACAAGGGTGGGTTTGGTTTCCTTTGCTTACACAACCGATGTCTCCCGAGATGGCACAGTGGCCGCAAACCGTTTCGTTATGTGTTGCCCAGTTACCCTGCCTTCCGGCACATTCTCTCCGAACAAATACCTCACCTCCTTATCGTTGAGGATTGCCTCCCCCACTCCCCCTCCACACACACACACACCCCAAACCGTGGAGCCCCAGAGTCAATAGCCGTGATACCATCGGGGCCAGGAGGCACTCAGCCACCCTTTGTGTTTTTTGTCTTAGTTGTCCTTTTTCATGTCTGTTTCATGCAAAGATGATGTGGTTAGATGTGAGCTGGGCCTGCCCGAGGGTGCCATTTCTGCCTGGGGTTACCCACACAGTCACGTGGCTCACCTTCTGGGGATCTTATCTTCTCTGCTACACCCAGCCAAAGAGTACCCAACCCCTTCTAGCTGCCGTGTGTGTGTGTGTGTGTGTGTGTGTGTGTGTGTGTGTGTGTGTGTGTGTGTGTGTTAGGCTTTGGAGACTAAGGGAGCCGTCTAGAGTGAGGCCTTTGTGCTACTCATAAGGGGAGACAGAACTGGCCTTTTCACTTGACAGTCCTAAGCAGACGACTCATTTCTCTCTCATTGAAGCTGGTCATTCTGTTGTCCCCACAGTCTGCCAGGAACTGAAGTAACTAGTCAGGGTGCAGAGCGGAATGTGGCTGATTGTCACGCTGAAGAGATTCTCAGTATGGATGACCAAGACAGCTCCTTGGGATAGTGTGTTTGCTTTTTTCATGGGTACGACCCAGACTCGAACTTGGCCCACAGTATTCTGATAGAAGTTTTGGCACTGTGGTAGCTTTGTCACTGCCTTTTAATCTGTCTTTCTATCTGGAAGAGTCAGCTTGGAGCAGTGAAGCCCAAGTGACAACCAAAAAAACAGAGATAGATAGATAGATAGATAGATAGATAGATAGATTCCTAGTAGAGAAAAAGGCATTCATAAATATCTTAAATTCAACCCTAGCAAGGACCAAGGGGATGTTTAAGCAGAGTTCTGTAGGAAGACTAGGAAGACAGTTGGGGAAACTTGGAGGGAAGGACCTGGGGCCTTTCAACTCTATGTTCGAAGTCAAGTTCAAGTCTGACCATGAAAGAGGATAAACATGTCCCAGGCAGAGGATCTGGCAAAAGAATACATGAAGACATAAGCAAGTGAGCCAGCTTTTTATGGCAGTGAAAGCAGGAATGAGGCTGTAGGAATTCTGGGTGGGGGAAACATGTTTAACTATGGGATGCTGAGAGATGAGTCTCTGTTTGCACACTTTAACAGCAACCCCCACCCCCGGCCTCTGGGATGCCAGAGTCCCCAGGAATATCCAAGGGACATCTGCAGGGGCCTTTCAACATCCAGAACTTTGCCCTCCCTAGCCAGACAAGGGCTGTGCCTGCAAGTCTGTCCCTGCTTCTGACTCACCTGTGACTTTACTTTCACAAGTGACTTTTAACCCTCTTAGCACCTGGCTTGTTATGGTCACAGTGGGAATCTCCAGTGTTCTCCTCCTGACAGCCACAAAAATTGATGGGAAGCATGGCTTTTGCATCTCTTGTGGCATTTTCGAAGTGAGCGGACACTTAGAGATAGAAAGATAGATA
The DNA here is from genome assembly GCF_950295315.1 of Erinaceus europaeus. Taxonomy (NCBI): domain Eukaryota; kingdom Metazoa; phylum Chordata; class Mammalia; order Eulipotyphla; family Erinaceidae; genus Erinaceus; species Erinaceus europaeus. The sequence goes on from NC_080177.1 coordinate 7,688,776, forward strand.
GATAGATAGATACATACATACATACATACATACATAGATAGATATAAGCAGGCAGATAGACAGAGTCTCAGTAGAGAGAAAGGCTTTCATAAATAGCTTGAATTCACCCCCAGTGAGGACCAAGGAGATGTTTGAGCAGAAGGGCCTAGGACTTTTCAACTCCATATTCAAAGTCAAGTTCAAGTCTGCCCATGAAAGAGGATGAACATGTCCCCGGCAGAGGTCTCTCTCTCTCTCTCTCTGTGTGTGTGTGTGTGTGTGTGTGTAGGGGGGAGGGATGCCCTCTCCTGCTGAGGGACCTTGCACAGGTCATTTCCCTGAGGACTCCAGTGAGTTAGTTTGTGCAGTGAAGACACTGGCCTTTATGATACCTCAGGGGCCTCTCCTGCCTGCCCAGGGCCATGCTGTAACTCTTGAATTTTTTAGGGAGTTAAGGAGTTCTATGATAGGAGATTCCTTGGAGGTGCTTGTGTCTTGGGCAAGATGAAAAACAAGTCTCCAGCTGGCTCCAGCCACCCTCCATCTCCTTGTGGCCAAACCGTAAGAATGGGGAGGAAGTCAGACTACACTTCCTGCCTGTGCAGACCTGACCTTGCACTTGGAGAGAGTGCCTAGGAATGGGGACACACACAGGGGCAGCATAGAGTGAAGGCCAGAGGGTGGAGAAGGAAGGAAGCAGAACCTAGCACTCTGCATACAACCATCCAGCCCCCACCCCCACACCCCTACCACCACCATCACCACCCACAAGAAGCCAGGGACCTACTCTCACCACATGGTAACTCAAATCTCCCCAGGCCACATGTCACTCTTGTCACCCTATTTTCTATTGTGTAGGATGAGGCTTGAGTTTCCTCTGTACCAGGTCACTTACTAGTTTTTGGCAGTCTGTTGAGGGGAGGGGGCAGCTAATTGGGGTCATTCCCCAGTCCCCCCTCAAACCCCTATGGGGGTTTCTAGACTGAGTCCTACTTAAAAAAAAAATCACAAAGAGAGTCAGACATGTTTCAGGGAGAAGATGAACATTTATTGGGAGAAAGTAAGGACAGAAAAGGGAAAGTATAAGCCATGTAGGTGTGTAAAACCTTGGTGGGGAGAGGGAGGGGTGAGGCAGAGAGAGAGAATTGAAGGCCCTAGCTTTCTTTTTTTTTTTTCAATGTTTTTTTGATATTTATTTTTTCCTTTTGTTGCCCTTGTTTTTTATTGTTGATGTAGTTATTGTTGTTGTTGTTGCTGGATAGGACAGAGAAATGGAGAGAGGAGAAGACAGAGAGGGGGAGAGAAAGACAGATACCTGCAGACCTGCTTCACCGCCTTTGAAGTGACTCCCCTGCAGGTGGGGAACCAGGGGCTCCAACTTGATCCTTATGCCAGTCCTTGCGCTTTGTGCCACTTGCCTTAACCCACGCTTAACCCACTGTGCTACAGCCCGACCCCAGGCCCTAGTTTTCTAGTCCTTTCAGAGGAAGGGCAGGGCCCTCAGGGGATGAGCTTCAGCCTCTGTCTCCAGGTGTCACACTGGCCACCATCTGCATATTGTGACCTTTGCAGTCAGGGAGGGAGGGAGCTGGGGCAGGATATGCAGACACTCTGGGCTTCTGGCCCTGCCTCTGGGCCTTTTCCTGGCCTCCTGCAGGGTGCAGAGGAAGGGTCTGTTTTCCCTAAACTGCCCTCCAACAAATCCAGGCCTGCACTTTTTGGGGGCAGAGACCATCTGACTGCAGTACAGGACAGCTCTGAGGACTGGCAGAGAGGAAACAAGGAGTGTGGGTTTCTATGACCAGGAGACTGTTATTCAAATACTGACCCTACCTGACTCTCTCGACCACCTTCCACAATGGCTTCAGCTCCATGAGCTTCCCTTTCTCATTTCTGAAATGCAAGAGCCCAGATATCCCAGGATCCCCGAAAGAGCAAACTCAGATCAAAATACTTGACACCTTGCCCAGGGCACAGTGAGTGTTCCATAAATGGTAGCTTTAAAGGAAAAGAAAACAATGAGTATTAGCAGCATCTATCAAAGTAAGTTAGGGCTACACTGGAGACTCCATTCTGCCAAGACACGGTGTTTGAGTTTCCTCGAGCTGCCCCGTGAGCCGCCAATGAACATCCGCCAGCAGGGAGCAACATTAAAGAGAGTGGTGTCTGGGGAGAGATCTCCACCTGTCACCCATTCCTGGTGTGTCAGAAGGAAGAAGGGAAGTTGGCGGGGAGCCTCTGTCAGCATCCGGGCAGAGTGGACGAGGGCCCAGGGAGGTGGCCTGAGGAGGAGGAATGGGATGGGAAAAACAGACTAGTGACCTGAGGGAAGGAACGTGGTGGATGAGGAGTAAAGAGTGGACACTCAGCCTGGAGAGGAGGTTGAGGGAGGAGTCTGAGAGTACTGTGCAGGTGAAGTCATGTTGGTGGACCTCAACTCCAAAGTGTTTGAGATGTGATGGGTAGATGTCTGTGTCTGGGGCCAGGTGGTAGAGCATCCAGTTGAGTGGACAGGCTTCCATACAAGGGCTTGGCTTCAAGCCCCCAGTCCCCACCTACAGGGGGAAGTTTCGTGAGCTGTGAAGCAGGGCTGCATCTTTATCTGTCTCCATCTCTATCTCCCCCTTCCCTATCAATTTCTATCCAATAAATAAATATTAAAATGCATTTTTAAAATAGAATATTTAGGGGCAGGAGTAGATAGTATAATGGTTATGCAAAGAGACTCTCATGCCTTTGAGGCTCCAAATCCCAGGTTCAGTCCCCTGCACCACCATAAGCCAGAGCTGAGCAGTGCTCTGGTAAAAAAAAAAAATAATAATAATAATAATAATAATAATAATAATAAAGTAAAATGGTTAGATCCTATTTGGTCCAAATAGTGGTTGGATTGATTTTTTTCAACAGATGGTTAAGACTTTCCCTCTGTGTAACAAAAAACTGAACCAGCGATGAGCAGAGAAGAGGGTAAGAAACAGGGACAGGGAGGAAGGACTGAGGTCTGACGTGAGTGACACAGAGGTCAGTCCTGAAGTCCCAAAGACTCTTGGGCTGAGCATGAAGATACAGTCATTTCCCCTTGTTTCTGTGTGGCACCAGGGCTGAGTTCATCCATGATTTCACCGCTTCATGGAGAACTTCCTCATTCAGAGAGAGAGGGAGAGACACCATATGATCAGAGCTTACAGCTGTACCATTAGAGGCCTTCCAGTAGTGTCAAGGGCCCCACTCTGGGCCTCAATTAGCAGAAGGCATGTGCCCTACCTGGTGATTCTCTCTCTCTTTCTCTCTCTCTCTCTCTCTTTCTCCCTCCCTCCCACCCTCTCTCTCCTCTCTCCTGCCCACCATTTGACTGTTTTTTAAATCTACTTCTTTCCTGAGGGAAGAATCACTCTCAATGACAGGAAAAAAGAAAGAAAGAAAGAAAGAAAGAAAGAAAGAAAGAAAGAAAGAAAGAAAAGTTTCTTAGATTTCTTTTTAGATTAAAAAATAATACAAATCAAAATACGGTTGGGTATATCTCAGTGGGGTTCTGAACCTTCTTTAAAATACCACCACCACCACCACCACCACCACCACCACTACTACTAATAATAATAATAATATGATGGGAAAAGCAAAGTCAGATGCCTCCTTCTCTAGAACCCATCTTTGGAACCACTATAGGTCTTAGGGCAGAATGAGAGAAAAGAAGAGAGAGAGAGAGAGAGAGACCGAGAGGACACATGCCAAGGTGGCCAGCAGCCGGTCGCATGGTGCTGGCAGTGGCCTCTCCCGCTCCCGCTCCTGCTCCTGCGTGTGGCTTTGCTTCTCTCTCTCTCTCTCCCAGAGCACAGAATCACTCAGCCCCAGACTCCCTAGGGTTTCAGAGCCCAGTGGGTCCTTAGAGGGCACTGTGCTGTGCCCCAGGTCCCCGAGAGAGCTCACAGCCACAGCTGAATGTTTGGGGTATCTGGGTGTAGGTGCTTTCTGCATTTGTACTTTCCAGAAGGTCCCTACACCCCCCCCCCAAACTGCAGTGTGTGTGTGTGGGGGGGGGGGAAGACTGAGTCTCCATATCTGGTGAGTGCAGAGAACATTTGTTTTGTTTTGTTTTTTTTTTGCTTTCAATACCTGCCTAAGTTTCTTTATCTTCCTCCTTTGGGTCTTGTTGTCGAGGAAGAAGATGGTATCATCACCACTTGCGAGGAGACAGCAATCTCTACACCCAGCTCAGCAGGGCTTTGGAGGGGTGATAGCTTTTGAAAAAGCAGCCTCTGCTCTCTCTCTGCTGGGCAGCTCTGAGGGCAGAGTGCTGGGAACAGAGTGCTTTGTCAGCCTTGGGTGCAAGTGCTGGGAGAAAGTCTGCTAGCCTGCTCACAGACCAGAGCTCAGTATTTTATTTTGTTTGCTTGCTTGCTTGCCAAAGCTCCTCTCAGCTCTGGCTGTTGGTGGTACTCAAGACAGAACCTGAGGCCTCTTGCATGCAAGTCCTGTATGATACCGCTGTATTATCTCCTTGGGCCTGCAGTCCAGATTCTAGATCTCCCCCCCATCCCACCCCCGTTTCAGGGACATGGAGGGGGGGAAGTTGTATGTTTCTGTCTTCCAGGGCCCTTCCCCTGCTCGCCTCTGCCATTCTGGTGAGGGTTGGGCAGATGCAAGGGATGGAGAGGAGAGGCAGCCAGAAACATCTGGTTCTCTTGACCTCCTTTTTCACTGGGGGAGGAGGAATACAGAGTGCTGAATGATGCTCCCCAGGTCAAGTTGATGTAGGTTGGACACAGAATACTGTAGGCTTCACAGGGGCTCTGAGCCTCCGGTGTTTGGAGAATTCATGGTTAAGTGTGCAGCACCTGGCTTTAGGCCAAACAGACCTGGACCCAGCCCAGCCTAGGAACCTGCGTGATTGTGTCTTCACCCAGCTGCATGCCAGTCCTGCCTTGAGAGATGCTGCAAAGCCCTCTAGGACAGATGCCAAGGGTATCTGGATGAGCAGACAAGGCACCTGGAGCCACTGGCCTACAGAACAGGACACCCCCTCGTGCCCCTTAAATGAACAGGTGCCACTAGACTGGAGCAGGTGGCCCTGGGCTGAGCTGCCCGAGGAAAGCAAAAGCCAGCAAGCTGTTGTAACTGCTGCTGCAGGCCTAGGTCTCCGTATCCCCACTGGGAGGCACCTGAGGACTGTCCTTCCACTCTGAGTGCCCCTTTCCAACACACCACCATGCTTTCTGGATGGCTCCCCTGCAGAGAGAAGTGTGGCCCTAGTCTCCATCCTGACAATCTCCCTCGCTCCTAGTTCCTCTTCTTCTAGCTCCCACAGCTGTTTGTCTCCTGGCATGCCATACTTGGGACTCTCTCTGCACTTTGCATTTTGTTTTCTTGTGGTTTGATACATACTTTTAAATTTTTATTTTTCCTCCTTTAATATTTTTTATTTACTTTGGATAGAGACAGAGGAAAATGGAGAGGAAAGAAGGAGATCAATGGAGAGGTATCTGCAGCCCTGCTTCACAGCTTGTGAAACTTCCCCCCTGCAGGTGGGGGACCAGGAACTTGAACCCTGGTCCTTGTGCTCTGTAATGTGTGCACTCAACCAGGTGCGTCACCACCTGGCCCCTGATAATTAATTACCTTTTTGAAAATTCTGGGTGAAACCAGGGTCTCACATGTGAACAGTTTCACTTTTTCATGCAGATAGAGAGAAGGAGAGAGAGAGGGAGTGAGAAAACGAACAGCACTAAAGCTTCTTCTCTTGCCTGAGCACCTCCAAGTGGCTGCCTAATACGTGGTTGCGGTTATGGCCAGGCCCTCCCAGTAATCTCTCTCTCTCTCTCTCTCTATCTCTCTCTTCCCGGCAACTCTGGTTTGATCAATTAAACGAAAGTAAAAACACAAGCACAATATTCAGTGAGGCACGTCAAGAGTCAGGACTGGGTAGCAGTCATCACTGTCCCCGTCATGAATAAGATTGCTTCAGGGTTTTATGAGCTAAAGCAAGGTTGTGTTGTAGGGGCAGAGCCAGCCACATAAGCTCTGTGGAATGAACACCTGTACCCTGAGGACCAGACTGGGGGGGAGGGAGGGATCCACAGACTCTCTTATAAGGAAAGGACAACACAACAATGATCAGGGAGATACAGGGTTGGAGCCAGAGCCGGAAGATAGCGAGCTTTAAAGAAAAAAATGTGGTTTTGGTTAAATCATGTTCCCTGGGAACTGAAAGCAGAGTGGGGAATCTTGGCCCGGCCACACTCTTTTGACACCTGCAGGTATGCAGCTGTGGTCTCTGGTGTGGGTGGGGTTCAAGCGTGCACACACTGCTGCTTCCTGCCCACCCCTCCTCATACCCCCTGCCTCCTGCTTCAACTCTAAAGAAAACTTCCAGAAGGAGATGCCTCCAGTCTCCGTGGTCTCTAGGGCGAGATTCTCACCACACCAAGTGATGCTTGTGGCCCTGGACCTCAGGGACCTGACTTCCTGGTTGTCACCTAGCTGGTACCGGTCAGCTGGGCACTGGGACCCACTGCCCTTCTGCTGGGATCGACGTGCCCTGGGAGACAGGGTTGGCGCCAACATGGTGCCTCCACCCCCAGCCAGAGATCTGGATGTTTAGTAACAGCTGGCTAGGCGTTTGGCTCTCCACTGTCTTCCAGATGTTGAATGATATGATTGTCAAAGCCAGAGTCACACCCCACATCGGGGGCTCTGTGGGCCATCCCATCCCTCAGTCAGTGACAACAACTAGCCGAGGGTCCCCAGCACTCTGCAGGCCAGGCAGGGATGACAGTCGCAGGGGATGCTCAGGCCTGCGCTGTGGGGTCGGGGGGAGGCACTGCGCCTGTTCCCTGGGGCCTGAGTGAAGTGGAGCGGGTTACTCGAGAGCTGGGCTGGCAAGGCACTTATCTGGGACCTCACAGGCCTTGATGGACATGCCCATCGTGCTATCAGAAGCAAAGGCACAGAGGTGGGGTAGACAGAAGGTCTCTGTCCTCCAGACTCAGTACCACAGCCCTGCAGACAAAGCGAATGCCAATGGGGAGATAACAAAGTGGTTCTTCGTGCCTGTGGCACCAAAGGTTCCAGGTTCAAACCCCAGTACCGCCAGCTGCCAGAATTGAACAGAGCTCTGGGCCAGGGAGGACAAGGAGGGAGGGGAGAGTTAATGGCAATTTTTTTCTAGAATATCCCAGAGACCCCATGTGGTCATGTTTGAGCCTCATGCAATGAAATGGCCATTCCAAAAACATCAAAAACTGTTCTCTTGAGTTTCCCCAGGGAACTCAACTCTTGAGGATGAACTGCTCCAAGATAGCATGCCATTCATTCACTCATTCATTCATTCATTCACTCATTCATTCATTCATTCATTTCTTCATCTGTACAGACAGGCAGACAAAGTCACACTACAACTCCAGGACACGCCCTGGTCCCATGGCACCTCCTGTTAATGTACCTGGACTTGAACCTGGATCATGTACCTTCCCCAGTGGGTGACATCTCTGACCCCTGTTAACACTGTCCAGGAACAAAGGACACACTGCTACCAGCTTGGAAACCCAGAGCCAGGCAGGACCCCAGCACAGAGAGATCACACCTGACACTGCAGACATGCTCCCTGGAGGGGTGGGGGACAGGCAGGAGTCCCTGGCTCTTCTCTTTCTGCACACCCAGCCCGGGGTACCTGCCACCCGGCCTGTGCTGACCTGTGTGGGGAGGAGTGGGGCTGGCAGGGCGCAGGGCCTATTGACTGATAGACGTGCAGCCCCAGCCGCTGAGTTGCTGAGTCGTGATCCGGGCCCCACCCATGGGTGAGCTTGAGGGAGCCAAGCTTCAGCTCCCTGTCTGGAATCACCTCAGTCAAATGGGCTTTTGACCTAGTCACTTTCTCCACCCATTCTCGTATGCTGGCCGAAAATAAAAGGAAATACAGGAATAGGGAAGAAAAAATTTTTTTAAAAAAAGCGAAAGTAAGGGCAGGAATTCAATATAGATGGAAAGATAAAATTTCTGGGCTGTGCCCTGGGACCTGCTTCTAACCTACCTTGTACCTTTCTTGTCCTGTTCCCATTTTGGGACCCTGGGGGTAGGTGGGTGGGGTGAAAGGCAAAAGACAAGGTTCTTAAGAGCCTGAAAAGCTAATGTGAGGAGGAGGAAAGGGTAGGGAGATAACAGCCTCTTAGCTTGTAGGCATCAGCTTGCAGGCCTGAGGCTCCAGAGGCTGTAGGTTCAATTCCTAGTACCACCACCATATTTCAGAGCTGAGCAGTGTTTTGTTTTGGTTTTGATGGAGGCTGAGAAATTGAGGGAAGGAGGAGCTAAAGAGGGAGAGAGAAAACAAACAAGCAAAGCCCTCGCGTCCTGCTTCACCACTCCTGAAGCTTTCTCACCACAAGTGGGGGCCAGGGGCTTGAACCTGGGTCCTCGTCCATGGTAAAGTGTGTGCCCTCTGCTAGATATACCACCACCCAGTGGTGTTCTGGTCTCTCTCTCTCTCTCTCCCATTTCTCTCCCTCCCTCTCTCTCCCTTTCTCTCCCTTCCTCTCTCCTTTCCTTTCCCTCTTCTCTCTCCCCCTTTTCCTCTCTCTTCTCCCTTTCTCTCCCTCCCCTTCTCTCTTCTCTTTTTCTCTCCCTCCCTTTCCCTCCTTTTCTCCCCTTCCCCTCTCTCTCCTTCCTTCTCTTTCCATGTCTTTCTCTTTTTCTCCCTCCCCATTCCTCTTTTTTATTGTCCCTCATAATAAACAAACATTTTTTAAAAAAAAAGTCAAAGTGATCCTACTCTAGAGACAAATGCTAAGACTCTTGCCTGGGCAACATTTTAGTCTGCTGCCTTTCAGATACCTCTTTGGTTGAGATGTCCAAGGTGGGGGGGGCGCTGCTTCTGAGATGGGGGAGGACCTAATTTTGGGCAATGGATTGGAAGGGATTAGGAGATAAACTGTTGAGGATTCAGTGATGAAAGAGCCAGAAAGAACCCTGCCTGCGTGAAGGGGATGGAGTAGGAGGGATTCCCAGCCTCCTTGTGTGGAAGCTGAAGGTCACATCTCCAGCTGAAATGGAGGATTCCCAAGGGGCAAGAGGCAAGAAGTCCCTGAGTCTGATTCTAAAAGTGTATGTGTATTACAGTGCACAGGACTCAGGTTCAAGCCCCTGGTCTCCACCTGCAAGGGGAAAGCTTCATGAGAGTTGAAGTCGAGCTGCAGGTGTCTCTCTGTCTCTTCCCTTTTCTGTGTCCCCCTCCCTTCTCAATTTCCGGCTGTCTCAATCAATAATAAATAAATAAAAAGAATTAAAAGGTGTGTGTGTGTGTGTGTGTGTGTGTGTGTGTGTGTGTGTGTTGCAGTGGGGCACCTGGACCCCTTTTGGATGCAGGACTGGGGATATGTCTGGAGAATTGTCATGAGAAATTGATGCTGAGGACCCCCCCCCCCCCCCAGTTGCTTGGAGCCAGTCAAGGCTCCACCAAGTGGCGCTTCTGTCCAGGAACGTGCTTTCCACACAGGCTGATGTGTTCAGGCAAATGTCATGTTTTGAAAAGCACCATTTAAGAGTCAGGTTGGGGAGTCGGGCTGTAGCGCAGCGGGTTAAGCGCAGGTGGCGCAAAGCACAAGGACCGGCATAAGGATCCCGGTTCGAACCCCGGCTCCCCACCTGCAGGGGGAGTCGCTTCACAGGCGGTGAAGTAGGTCTGCAGGTGTCTATCTTTCTCTCCTCTCTGTCTTCCCCTCCTCTCTCCATTTCTCTCTGTCCTATCCAACAACGACAACAACAATAATAACTACAACAATAAAAAACAACAAGGGCAACAAAAGGGAATAAATAAATTAAATAAATGTTTTTTAAAAAAAGAGTCAGGTTGAGCACGTCTGGTTGAGCGTACACATTACAGCATGCAAAAGTCAGGTGTTTCATTTTCTCTGTCTCTCTCTACCTCCCTCTTCCCTCTGGATTTCTCTCATCTCTGTCCAGTAGCATAAAGAACAGAAACATTTCAACCTCTTCCTGCCAGTCAGCTGTTAGGATGGAAGCAGAGCCATCGAAAGTACCGTCCTCGATGGGCGTATTGATGGAGGTCAGTGGAGCCACTGGGGAGATGGCTCAGTGGTGGAGCCCAGGACTTGCATGCACGAGGCCTCGGCTTCCATCCCTGGCTAGCACTGCATATATAAGCCTTCCTCTGTCTCATTCTCTGAAAAATTAGTCCTAAAAAGAAAAAAATTATGTGTTGATGACTACACTGTAAAGCATGAACTCCCTCAATTAAATAAAGAGAAAAGTAAAAGAAGAGAGAGAGGGAGAAGAGAGGGAGATAGAACTGGGAGAGGGAGAGGGAGAGGAAAAAGAAAGAAAGAGAGAGAGAGAGAGAGAGAACTGGGAGAGGGAGAGGAAGAGGAAAAAGAAAGAAAGAAAGAAAGAAAGAAAGAGAGAGAGGGAGAGAGAGAACTGGGAGAGGGAGAGGAAGAGGAAAAAGAAAGAAAGAAAGAGAGAGAGAGAGGGAGAGAGAGAACTGGGAGAGGGAGAGGGAGAGGAAGAGGGAAAAGAAAGAAAGAAAGAAAGAAAGAAAGAGAGGGAGAGAGAGAACTGGGAGAGGGAGAGGAAGAGGAAAAAGAAAGAAAGAAAGAGAGAGAGAGAGAGAGAGAACTGGGAGAGGGAGAGGAAGAGGAAAAAGAAAGAAAGAAAGAGAGAGAGAGGGAGAGAGAGAACTGGGAGAGGGAGAGGAAGAGGAAAAAGAAAGAAAGAAAGAAAGAAAAGAGAGAGAGAACTGGGAGAGGGAGAGGAAGAGGAAAAAGAAAGAAAGAAAGAAAGAGAGAGAGGGAGAGAGAGAACTGGGAGAGGGAGAGGAAGAGGAAAAAGAAAGAAAGAAAGAGAGAGAGAGGGAGAGAGAGAACTGGGAGAGGGAGAGGAAGAGGAAAAAGAAAGAAAGAAAGAAAGAAAAGAGAGAGAGAGAGAACTGGGAGAGGGAGAGGAAGAGGAAAAAGAAAGAAAGAAAGAAAGAAAGAAAGAAAGAGGCCAGTGGAGAGGAATAAATACTAATCAAGCAAACATCCTTGCCGTGCCTGGAATACTATGGGACTTGGTGACTGGTCATTTGCACAATGCCAGGGACACTGGATCCTGTGACATTTTCATCTCAGTGCTCATTTTTGGAAGTTAAAAATATTACTAACAATAATCATTATTATTATTATTATAAAGAACTCGTTTTGTCTACCTACAGAGGTGAACCAAGTGACTCAGCCCATCGTCTTTGACACTGGCATCTCAGGAAAACACAAAGAACCAGGGTAGACAGATGTTTGAGTCAGAGTAATAGCTCACCAGGTAGAGTGCTGATCTTGCCAGCCAAGTGACCTGCATTCAAGCCCCAGCACCACATGGGAGGTTCTGAGGTACTGGGGGAAGCTAGAGGAAACTCTAGTTCATTCTGTCTCTCTATTGATCTCTATTTGAATGAAAAGAACGAAAAAAAAGTGGAGACCTGAAGGCAGTGAAGTCACGTGTTTAAGGGTGTGGCTCTGAGAAGGAAAAGTATATGAAATAGACTGTTCGTGTTTAAAATATAAATAAGCAGCTGAAAGATACGTGGAAGAGGAGGTGAGAGTCAGCAGACCTGGAGCCTGGTTCCATACCCCGCTCCCCACCAACTCTCTGACCCTCCAGTCCCTCAGCTAAGAAGCAGGAACCATTCTAGACTGGAATCACAGCAATGAGCTAAGTATGGAAGTTGCTGTGTTGTGGGACATGCCATGTGGTGGTCCCAGGCTATTCCCCACTGCTCTTTTCTCTCATGGGGAAGACTTAACCTTCAGTCAAGTCTGTGGTCCCCAGAGAGTAAATCAGAAAGCTGAAGGCCTCTCTTCTTCAGGGTCTGATGGTGACACCTTCTTTGGCCTGTACCATCTTTGTGTTCCGGCCGGGGGAAAGATGAGATGATTGACTGATGGAACACCAACAACCCAGCAAGAGACTCTACCACGGCCCAGGGCTATGCTTTCCATTTTTATTAAAATTCTTATTAACTCATAGCCTAAGAGCCTTGAGACTCAGTCTGCTCCCCCGCTTCACGCCCTATGATTTGATCAGAGCAATGTGTGTGCCATGTCCTGATGCCCCTTGTGGGAAAGACAGCAGCCTGAGCCATATTACTCTGATAGTTCTCTTCCCCACACACCCGCCTCCCCAAATATCACCATACCTACAAACCAGGTGTTGTATGCTTTACATTGGGTTGTTCTAGTTCTCCCCTGCCAAGAAAATTGGATCAGTCCAGTTAGTTTCACGGGCCTGCTTGGCCCCGCCCCCAGGAACCCCGGGAGGGTTCCTGAGTTCCAGAGGAAGAGAGAGTGCTTGCGCCGCTGCAAAGAGACAGCAGAGTTCTGTTTGGTGATTAGTTTGGTTTAGTTTATGAATCGTTGTTCCTGAATAAAGAAATACAGCTTCCCTGCCCAGCCGTATGTCTCTGGTCGTCTCTGTTGCCCGCCCGTGAAGCTAGCCCGGCCAGCAAGAGCCTCTGAATTTTTAACAACAACCAGGTCTGCCCTTGAACTCTACAGTGACTAGCCCATCCTCCAGGGTTTAAGACATTCCCATTTGAAACTCTAGAGATTTCCAGAAGAAAGGACTATCAGAGAATTTGCTGTATAGCCTTGTAACTTTGGTGACTCCTGGTCTGATCACAAAGGTACTAGCTCTCATAGGCAAAACACCAGTCCTCCTGAATGAAGATCCTGATGAAAAAAAAAAAAGTCTCCCATTGTGAGCTGTGATTTGAGGAGGTGGGGGGGGGGGGACAGGAAGAGACCAGGTGGCATCAGTCTGAGCTCCAGCCTTGTTGCGGGAGGGGACCAGGGTTCATCACATCACATTTAGTGGGAATGTAATGGCTTTTTTTTCCCTCCGGGTACAGGAGGGAATGGGATCATGGGGTCTCCTGTCTGGCCTGTTGAATCTCTGTGCCAACTCCAGGGACTTCAGAGGATTTTCTCTCTCTTTCTTTCTCTCCATTTTTTGATTTACTTAATATTTATTTACAAAATTATAGGACAACAAGGGTATACTTCTACACCTTTCCTACCACCAGAGTTCCACATCCCCATTCCCTCCACTGGAAACCTCAGTGGTTCTCCCAAGATCACAGATGTGAGTTGACTAGTATTTCTACAAATATATATATATAATATATTTAACCATTTTTTCTATGGTCCTGCCTTTCCTTTTGCTTATTTATTTATGTATGTTATGGGAGAGACAGAGAGACATTGAGAGGGGAAGGAAAGACAGAGAAGGAGAAAGAGATAGAGAGACACCTGTGTCACTGCTTCACTATGTATGTTTTTTTATATTTTAATTATTTAAATTTTTTATTATTATTTATTTTCCCTTTTGTTGCCCTTGTTGTTTTGTTGTTGTAGTTATTGTTGTTATGGATGTTGTCGTTGTTGGATAGGACAGAGAGAAATGGAGAGAGGAGGGGAAGACAGAGAGGGGGAGAGAAAGATAGACACCTGCAGACCTGCTTCACCGCCTGTGAAGCGACTTCCTCTGCAGGTGGGGAGCCGGGGGCTTGAACCAGGATCCTTACGCCGGTCCTTGCACTTTGCGCCACATGCACTTAATCCGCTATGCTACAGCCCAACTCCTGCTTCACTACTTATGAAGCTTTCCTCCTACAGGTGGGGACCAAGGGCTTGGTCCTGTGTCTTTGTGAACTGTAATGTGAGCACTTAACAGGGTGTGCCACCACTTCCCCGCCCCCCTTCTTCCATTCTAAGTCACACCTGTATCTATTACTACCTCCGAGTATACTTCCTTTTTTTCCTCTATTCTCTCTCAGGGCCCTGATGGAATTGGAGTTTAGAGCCTTCTATCTTCCCCTAACATTTCTCCCCCTCTGGGAATATGGACCAGAATTATTTTTGGGGGTGCAGAAAGTGGGAGTTCTGGCTTCTGAAATTGCTTCTTCTCTGGACATGAGTGTTAGAAGGTCGATCCATACCCCCAGCTTTCTGTTTCTGTCTTTCCCTAGTGGGGCAGGGCTTGGGAGAGGTGAGATTCTGGGACACATTGATGAGGCCATCTGCCCAGTGAGATCAGGATGGAATCATAGTAGCGTCTGCAACTTGGTAGCTGAAAGGCAGTGAGATATAGAGAAGGACAAAATGTTTAACAAACAGGAACCAAAAAGTAGGAATAAAGCAGATAAGAGCAGTAATTTTAAGGTGGAAAGAAGCTAGGAAGTTTATTTTAGATAAACTTTTTGGTTCCTGTTTACTAAACATTTTGTAAGTAGGGGCTCATGAGTAGCAATTTTTGTTTCAGCTTGATAACTAACATGGAGGCAGACTAGAAATATTGTCTGGGAGGATGATGTCAGGTTTGAGAACAGAACTAGAAAACTGGTTAAGGGCAGAGAGTAGCTCCCAAACTTGATGAAAACAGAGAGATACAATTAACTGTTTGCCAAATCTATCTGAGCGAGGGCCCACATCCAGCACATCCAGGAGCCTGTGTAACCAGAGGATTCTTATCCTTCGACTGGTGTTTGCTTAAGTGGCCTCCCTGAATCACTGGCATTTGTCTTTCCATGAATAGCTAGTCTTGAGCTTAATGCCATCACCTTGGTAATCTACTAAGTGAGAGAGCACCTGAAAATAACAGCTCCTGCTGCCACCCACGGGCTAGAAGCTACTTCTGGCCTGAAAGAAAGTGTATCTGGTGTTTCCTCCTGTTAAGCTGAGGTTAGGAACATTCCAAGTTGATGCCAAAAGATGGTTCCTCTGTCTGTAGATAAGAACCCAGAGTCCTTTGCACTGTTCAGTTCTATGGCCACAAATGGGTTTGTAATGTGAATTGAGTTCTGAAGACGCAAAGCAGAGTTTGGTGATTATAGTTAATAATGACATATTGTGGACTTGAACTTGATTATCAAGTATTCTCACAACACGCACACACACACACAGAGCTGGGATGTGATATCAACTCAATTTAGTTGTATCACTCATTTCACAATGTGTACTGGCGTTAAAATGCCACATCACAACCTTTAAATATGTCTGGATTGTATTTGTCAAAATTACTTAACATTTTTTTATTAAAATAAAAAGAAATAAAAACTACCAGGGAATGAAAACTCACTTTCAAGACCTCAGTTTCAGTTGTGCCTCCTCTGTACTTGAAGGATTCAATGGCCAAGCAGAGCCTTAGTCTTTTTTTCATTTTATAAAACTTAGAGAACTATTATTTTTTACTTATTTCTTATCCCCACTGTTCCCTCCTCTAGATGAACAAGCCATTCACTCTGTGGCCAGCTTGCCAGAGACATCTGGTGAGCATTAGAAATTACCAGTTCTGAAGAACCATAAGCAGTTTTAAAGTGCCTGACAGTTGGTGAAGTGTTCCTACAATATCTGATCTCATTACAGCACAAAGCAACAGGCAGAGACAGGTTTATAATTATTGCCACTTTAATCAGTGAGTTCACTGGTGCACCAAATGACCCAGGCGGCACTGGGGAACTCAGACTTGAGCCCAGATCTGCTAAACCATCACCCATGTCCTCTCCCTACATCACTTCCTGGGTCTTAGGCTCTTCTCAGGAGGCAAGATGTTAGGCAAATGCTAAGATAGGACCATACAGAGGAGCCTGTGGTTAGATAGCAAGTGCATGGTCAAGGCAGCTGTGGCCAGATTCCAGAAGAGAACACAATTAGGGGAACCAGAAGTGGCCAAAGAGATGAAGCTGAGCAGGGTAGGGTTGGGGAGAGAGAAAATAAGAGATGGTACACTGGAGAGTTATCCAATGAACAAACGGGTTTAGGAAGGAAAGACTCAGCAGGCTGTTAGACAAAAGGTGGCAAGGAGACAGAGTTGGAATGAAAAGGAAGGCTGAGTGACCCGCTGCAGGAGAGATGGGTAGAGTACAGGCCTTACTATACCTGAGGTACTGGGTTCAAGACTAGGCACCACAGAGGAACATCATGGACAGCGCAGGAGGGGAGCTCCTTGGGTGGTAGAGCCATGCTAATGTGTCGCTCTTCTCTGTGTATGTTCTCTCTCTCCCTCTCTCTCTCTAAATAAAATAAAGTAAATATCTAGTAGATAATTGGACCTGGGAGGCCTCTCTCAGCAGTATCATGAATATGCATAGCTCTGGGTTCACTCCCTAGACACTGCATTAAAAAAGAATTAACAGAATAAAGGGATGAAGTGTTGTCTATGGGTTTGAGGTTTAATCCTATAGGAAATTCTCTTTTTTTTTTTCCCTCCTTCAACAAAATAACATCAGATGATGTCCTTAAGCTTGATAATTTTCATTGACATACCCAAATGTTGATGACCCAGCACCTTTTTTGTTCATCATCAGGGAGGTAAACCAATCAATTTAGCTAGATACATTAGTTAGGATACAGATATCGCTAAGTGAATCAGAAGCCCCACCCATTAATCCTTCAACAAGATCCATGTTGCTGTATCTTTCATTTTCTTAAAAAAGACATGTTTATTTATTCATTAAAATGACAGAGGAGGAGCAGGAGGAGGAGGAAGGAAGGCCAGAGCATGACTCTATGTGATACTCAGGACTGAACTCAGAACCTTATGTTCTAGAGTGGTACAGTGCTTAACCCACTGCACCACCTCCCAGGATTTGCTGGTGTATCTTTCATGTAAACGTCCCAGCTGGGGTGGCAGCCATGTTGTGTGGCGCTGGCACAGACTTGGGCTCCTCTGCCCCTACTGGAGTTTGTCTTCATTGAACATCCAGTTTTGGTTGTACTGGAGTTGACCTTTCCATGTAAACCTCTCCTAGTGAAGCTGACTGGAGAAATGTACCAGTTTCAAGGCCAAGAGGCTTTGATTGGATTAGATTGGGAAGACCCAAGGTATGAAAGATGACATGGAAACACTTGGAAGCCCATGTCCTATAGGAGAGAGCCCAGGATACAAGGTAGTTAATGCTTTTCAGCCTGGAGGTCATCACCAATCCTGTGGCCATGACCTCCTCCTATTCCCCAGCTGCCCCTGTATTGTGTGTTCATTGAAACATTTGCTTCTTTCACTGATGACTTCAAGTGACTTTTTTTTTTTTTTAAGCAAAAGCATTTTGCTCTAGGCAACTCAACTATTTCTGTTCCTCAATTTGAGGTGTGGTTCATCATGACCAAGTGAATCTTGAGTGTTTCCTAAATCCACCAGACTCTAGACCATGTGCTTCTCATCACACTCTCCGACTGTTTCCGTGTGTGCCCTGGGGCTCCCTAGTTTAACAGAACAAACATTCCACAGGCCTTAGCAGGCTTGTATGAATTAGTAACTTTTAGGAGGAAAGGCTCACAATAAACTCTGATCACACTTACAGCCCCCTTACTTGCCTATCTGTCCTTATTTTACAGCAGCTAAGACTTCTAGTCTGCCTTTGCTTCTAAGCTGATAACAGAAGCCTGGGAGCAATTTTGTCCTAGCAGTGATTCAGGGAGTTATTATGGACAATAAATCTGCATTAGTTAAGAACTGAAGAGCTATAATGTATGATTATATGGCCATTAAGTGTAACATTTTCAAGAAACTATGATGTCAAATGCTTGTGACGTGAATTTCAGTAGAAAAATTAAGATCCCCAACTGCTTACACAGTGTGACCCTGACTTTGTGTGTTTATACATGTAGAGAAAAGACTGAAGGGGCCAGGTGGTGGCGCACCTGGTTGAGCACATATGTTACAATGCACAAGGACCCGGGTTCAAGCCCCTGGTCCCCACCTGCCAGGGGAAAGTTTTCCAAGTGGTGAAGCAGGGATGCAGGCATCTCTCTGTCTCTCTCCGTCTCTACCTCTCCCTCCTCTATTGACTTCTGGCTGTCTCTATCCAATATATAAATAAAAATAAATTTGAAAAAAAAAAAGAAAAAAGACTGGAAGGAAGTTTTCCAGTATGTTAACCATGTTGGTTGAGGTTGAGATCCTGGACAAAAGATGAAAGCTATCCCACGTTTTGTAAGGCCAGCAACTACCCCTTCTATTACTGCACAAATCTATACTACACATAGAGAAAGTTATTTGTTTTGTTTTCAGATCAGTAAAGATAAACAGATTACTGTATGGCTGTATTGACAATATCTGAAAAAACATTGGTGTTGTTCTGCAAAAGTGCAGGTCAAAAATGCTACTTAGAATTGTAACACCAAAGTCTTGTGCTCACTGGGACATCTTTGAACTCTTTCATTTATCCAATCAGTCATTCCTTCATTATTCTATTTATTAAGTATCTGTTCTCCCACTTTGTACTGGGTGGGGGGAGGGGGCGTAGTACCTAGCTGAATAGCATCTGGGTCCCAACCTGAGATATCATCCTATGGCAGGAAGATATGAACTAGCCACAGAGTGCTGGATTGTGTCTTCGATTGTGGCAAAGGAAATGTGTGTCTATGGAGCCCATCTGTGGGTGCATGGGCGCCCAAGAGTGGCACCAGGAGCGGAACCTCTTTCTGAGGAGGTTCATATGCACACTCCCTGAGATTTCTTCCATCCCTCCTTGTAAAAACCTCAAGTGTCAGAGATTCCCCCCCCCACCACCCCCTGATTCCAGTTGGTTGCTTCATCAAATGACCAAGACTCATGGAAGAACTGACCAGCTCTTTCCATGTTCCGGCCTGGCAAGCTGTGTTGATTAAGAAATGGCTGACTGGAAGGACTTAGGGCTGCAGCTCTCCAGATGTGCTAAGTTTCTTCCCAGCTCGTGCACAGTTCCTCTGGCACTAACCCCAAACTAGAGACATGAACAGGCCATTGATTTTTGTGGTCGAGAGAAGAAGAATACAGTTGGCCCCTTCAGGAAGAAATAGAAGGTAGCATCTCTAGAGTGTGACCTCTTTCTGTATTCCCCATACGCACACGCACACGCACACGCACACACACACCAGAGTCCCCTGATTATCGATGCGGTAACCAAGAACAGGATCTTCTGCTTCAAGGAGACATGGAGTTGAACAGGTCAGTGCCTTGGGGCGCAGTGAACCTCTGCATTCCATTAGCCTGGAGGTGGGGAGAAGTGCCAAGGGACACTCACACCCCTGCTGTAAAGTGAGCTGGGCTGTATCCAGTCTCTAGACTGGCCACCATCTGGCGGAGCAAAGGTGAAGCCTGAGTCAGACTGAGCCGGAGGACAGCTTGGCCCTCCCCTGGTTTCTGCTTCCTGCCTACTTACTGCTTTGTCTGCTTGGCTGTCTCATCCTCTGGGACAGACATACCCACTCCCCACCCCAGGTGGGAGCTGTCAGTCTTCTGAAAGAATCAGGAAGGAAGTGAGACTCCTAATGCTCTCCTCCCTCCTCCTCCTCCGTTTCTCCTCTTCTTCATCCTCCCTTCCTCCCCCTCCTCCTCTTCTTCCTCCTGCCCCTCCTCCTTTTTCTTCTCTTCATCCTCCCCCTCCTCCCCCCTTTTCTTCTTTCTCCTCCCCTTCTCCTCTTCCTCCTCCCCTCTTCCTCTCCCTCCCCCTCCTTCTTCCCCCTTCCACCTCCTCTTCCTCCTCCCTCTTCCCCCTCCTTCTTCTTCTTCCTCCTTCTCTTCTTCCTCCTCCTTCTTCCTCCTTCTCTTCTTCCTCCTCTTTCTCTTCTTCCTCCTCCTCTCCCTTCCCTCCCCCTCTTCTTTGCAAGAGCCCTGGAAATCCTTCAATGATCTAAGTAAATGAGCTACCAGAGGGATATCAAGAAGATAAAAATCAAGGCCTTGCCCCTAGACCTTAAGGAGTACAAATGGACTCTGCACATTTTGCAGAGCTTGGAGAGAGACAAGGGACACGGAGCTGATACTGGTAGCAAGACATCGGCGGCACATGAGAGAGAATCCACATCAGTAGGAATCTAGAAGAGAAGGGAAGGGAGTGGGAAGTGGCGGTCCTTGGAGAGCCTATTAGCCAAGACTTGGCTTTGATAACTTGCTCCCAAAGGTGAGAAGGACAAACCCGGATGATGGATTCTACCTCCTACCTCTCCAGAGCTTTCTCTTTGAAATCCAATGTCCCCACTGGGCCTGGTTCAAGCCCTCTGGCTAATCTAGTAACCAGTTGCAAGAAAAGAAGGCAAGGGCAAGGGCCCAGAGGGCATCTAGACTCCATCCCAATGGGGTACCCACTCCCTTGGAAGCTCCCCCTGGACGAGTGGAGAGGGCAGGAAGGGCGCTCCATCTCTCTACCTACAACCACGCCTATGATGCACTGTTCTCATCCTCCACACCTTTTTCAGGAGGCTTCTTTAGTCCCTTCTGTCTAGCCTCTGTGCATGGCCTGCCTGTCACCTTAGTAACCTCTGCAGTAAAATATCCCATGTAGCTGCTCTGACTTTGTCTCTAAAATGCTTGTGTGGGAAACAGTGCAAAAGGCACTCTGTCTATGCCTTAAAACAAGGACTGAGACACTAAGAGTCATGAGCAAAGCAAAAGTTTTACACACACACACACACACACACACACACACACATACACACACACACATATATATAAAGTGCAAAGCTATAAACCAGCAAGCACACCAAAGGTAATCTTCAGAGCCTTCTTATACATTTCTGGACGTGGGAACAACTTGTCCTCTTCCCCTTTGGCAAGAGGGAATTGGCTCACCATCTAACCAAGTTCAGGAAAAGGGGATGGGGGGGCAGTTATTAGAAGGGACTATAGTGGGAAAGGGAGTACAAGGAAGGGGGGTTTGGCCAGGACAATGTGGCTGTACTGGGAAAGAGATTGAGGAAGGGGCTTTTGGCCAGCAAGTCTGAGTTTACAATGTGGCTATAATGGGAATGGGAGACTGAGGAAGGGGCTGGGAAGTCTAAGCTAATTTTGAAGAAAAACAAGGCATGGTTGTCCTCACGGAGACATGGAAAAGTCAGGGATCTGTAGTCAGACTGGGTTGATAGACATCAATGAAAAGGCTACAACCAACTGGGCTATTTCTCACACTTGCAATCTTTCAGACTTTATCTGGTTCTCTCTGAGCACTTAATCTGTGCTATTCATTGTACCAGGGCTTCTGGCCATGACCCAGAGATGTGGGATCTGCCTTGTTTATAAGCCAGTATAGTTTTCTCGCCTCTGACAACTACCCAGGAGACTACAAGATCCTCGGGAGAGATAACTCAAAGGTAGCACACAGCATTTGCATTTTAAGAGGTCCCAGACTCAATCTTCAGCACCACCGAGAGTCAGAACTAAACCGTGCTCTGGACACTACAAAATATGAAAAGTCCTTTGTGAAGCAGCAAAAATTAGAAACAGGCAATTGTATCTCCCTTGGCTTTGGGGCAGCAAACATCTGCAGGTGGAGTGGGGTCACCCTCAGTGACTAGACAACTCTTTGCTGTACCCAGAACTCAGGCAGACAACAACCTGGCTCTCTGAACACACTTAGAAGGGAAATCTTGCCACAGTGGCAAGGTGGGTAGGGCATTTACATTTAAACTTCAGAGGGACATTTGTAGACTCTCTTCTTGGAAGATGCTCAGTTGCCATACTTTTGTCTCTCAGGGTAGATTCTGCCAAATAACAAATAAACAAATGAGCACACTTGGGAATTTCTATATTCTAGAGACATTCTCACCAGCCCTGAACTCTCCTAATCTCCTATTCCCTCAGACCTCCACTTCTCCAAACTAACTCATCTTTGGGAGTCCTTCATGCCAAGATTCTAATGGGTGAGAATGTTCCTTGCTTAAGTCACAGGCCTTGTAGCAGAGGGAACTGATCAATACATGTCTTAACCCTCAAGGGGAAAGAAGTTTTCTTTATCTCAATAATTCTTTAACAATTTTTCTTGTATTATCTTTATTTATTTATTGGATAGAGACAGCCAGAAATCAAGAAGGGAGGGGGAGGGGGAGGGGGAGGGGGAGGGAGAGGGGGAGGGGAGGGAGAGGGAGAGGGAGAGGGAGAGGGAGAGGGAGAGGGAGAGGGAGAGGGAGAGGGAGAGGGAGAGGGAGAGGGAGAGGGAGAGGGAGAGGGAGAGGCATCTGCAACACTGCTTCAGGACTCTCAAAGCTTTCCCCCTGCAGGTGGGGACTGGGAGCTTGAACCTGGGTCGTGCACATTGTAACATGTTTGCTCAACCAGGTGCGCCACTACCCAGGCCCTAATTTTTTTTCTTTTTCTGAAGTATTTTTATGAGAGAGAGAGAGAGAGAGAGAGAGAGAGAGAGAGAGAGAGAGACAGGAGAGCACTGCTTAACACTGGTATAGAACTGTGCCAGGGATTGAACCTGGGGCCTCTCTAGCCTTAGGCAGGTAAGTCCTGTGCTCTTAATGTTAAGCTGTCTCCCTGAGCCCACCCCATAATTCAAGAGATCTCCGCTGCTACAAAGACAAGACAGCAATGGAGATGTCTGGGGAGAAGGGATCTGGACACTTCACTTCCTGTACAGATCAGAGGCGTCCTGTGCAGATCAGCACTAACATGGCTTCCCAACACATGCAGATGTCACACCCCTGCGAGCGACTTGGCTTTAGCTCTGGATAGCAGTGGGGGAAGGGGCGTTGCTCAGCCCAATTAGGTGCCTCTAATTCTGAAATGTAATTGAAGGTTGTGGAGTTTCTGAACTGAGGCTTCACACCTATTCCTTTCGGTGGTTGCATTCCAGCTTGGGAACTCAAACTAAAGACAATAAATATCTTAAGTTGGAGATTTTGATGGAAAGGGGAGGGAGAGAGGAAAAGAGTGAGTCTTAAAAAAAAAAAAAGGAAAGCAGGTAGAAAAATGTCCCCAGGCCAGGAAAGTACCAGTCATTTTCAGATAAATTATACCCTCCTCCTCCTCCTCCTCCTCCTCCTCGGGAAAAAAAAAATTCATACTCAGACTTAACTGTCCCTTTGGCACTTTTGTCAAATGAGTTTTAGTAGCAGGAGCTGCTAAAAATATAAGCCAATTTCTTTCTTCATTTAAATCAAGTGCTTAAAAAAAAGTGTAGCGCCTAGAACTGGTGCAGGGCTCAGCTTCACAGCAGCTGGTCGGCCTGAGTCCCGGAATAGTCCTTGGTGACAGCCCAGCACCCTGGCAGAGTGACAGGGAGGCACTAGCGGGGCTGGAGATTGCCCCTCACGGGGCGGGGCTGCTTCAAGCACCTGGGAGCCAAGTTGAAAAATGTGCCCTTGGTGCCTGCTCTACACTGACCTGTTAGAGAAGCTTTTGATTGCTTTCTTGCTTGGAGACTCATTTGTCCTTCCATCCCTCCTCCTCCTCCTCCTCCTCCTCCTTCTTCTTCTTCTTCTTCTTTTCTCTCTCTCTCTCTCTCTCTCTCTCTCTCTCTCTCTCTCTCCCTCCTTCCCTCCCTCCCTCTTTTCCAGCAGGGTTATCACTAGAGTTTCATACCTACATGATGTTCCATAGTTTCTGGTGGTCATCTTCTTCCTTCTCTTATGTTCTCCCTCCTTTCTTTCTTTCATCGTGCCTTCTTTTCTTCTACTCTTTCTTCTTCCCTTCTTTACATCTTTCATTCCTCTTTCTCTCTCAAAAGAAGAGGAGGGGAGAGGAGAGGAGAGGAGAGGAGAGGAGAGGAGAGGAGAGGAGAGGAGAGGAGAGGAGAGGAGAGGAGAGGAGAGGGAAAGAAAGGAAACTACCCAGCCTGTGCCAATAATTGCAGAGAGACAACAGGTAATTCTGAAAACCAAGATAAGCCTTAACTAGTCCCAACTGGTTTCCCAACATGATTGAGAGCAAGACACATGGAAACTTCCCCTTTGCCTGGCACTCCCATGTGATGGCTGGGGGCTTGCACCCTGGTTCCTGTGGGGAAGCACATGCTGTACTGGGTGAACTATCTAGCAACCCTGCCATTTCTCGTACTTTTTTTTTTCTTTATAATAAGGAAACAGGATAGGAGGGATACAACTCCACACAATTCCCACCACCAGAACTCCATATCCCATCCCCTTCATTGATAGCTTTCCTATTGTTTAATCCTCTGGGAGTATGGACCCAGGGTCATTGTGGGATGCAGAAGGTAGAAGGCCTGACTTCTGTAATTGCTTCCCCGATGAACATGGGCATTGGCAGGTCAATCCATACTCCCAGTCTGCCTCTCTCTTTCCCTAGTAGGGCTGGGCTCTGGGGAAGCAGAGCTCCAGGACACATTGGTGGGATTGTCTGTCCAGGGAAGTCTGGTCAGCATCATGCTGGCATCTGGAACCTGGTGGCTGAAAAGAGAGTTAACATATAAAGCCAAACAAATTGTTGACTAATCATGAACCTAAAGGCTAGAATAGTGCAGATGAAGAGTTGGGAGGGGTCTCTATTTTGTGGATAGCTAATAGGTATATTTTAGTTATATTCCAAAGTACCTGTGGCTATACTAGTGTTTTTTTTTCTTTTCTTTTTTCCCCCTGAGCCTGAAATCTAATATGTAGGTAGATCCAAGTTATTGTCTGGGAAGATGGTGTCATGGCTGGAAAAAGGACCAGAAAGCTGGATCAGGGAAGAGAGTAGCTCCCAAATGTGGGAAAGTGGTATAAATATTGTTGTCTGTAAAACCCATTGATTTGATTTGATCTGGGGCCCATACTCAGCTTAGGAGTCCATGTGACCTCTGCATCCCTGTAAATCTGTGCTCACATTCTGTGGTCATGAGCAGGAACATTCCAAGCTACTCCAATATTGACCCATCTTCCTCAGGTGTAGCATAGAATATGCTGTCCAGCCTCCCTCCGAAGGATGGAACATTCTCTACCATTGTTGATCCAAGTTGAGGGCAAGGTCCTATAGGGGCCCACAAAGGGGTCTATTTTGTTGATGGAGATTGCCGGTAACAAGGCGAGAGGGATTTATTTAAGGTCTAGGCCCGTCATGTCTGTTTGGGAATCTCAGGACTCCCAGAATACAGCCCCAGCTGATGGGGTGGCCTGATAGTGACTAAAGAGTCATCATTAAAGTATGCCAGTCTCTTGCCCTTATTCAGCTTTTGCAGTCCTTGCTTTGCTAAGGTTAGCTTTGGAGTGAGTGAGAGAACTGTAATAGGAAGTAGGTGAGGAGGGTATCTAAGTCTAAGTAGATACTATTTCATTATGGACTTTATACTGACTCACTACAGACTATTGTGTACTTTTTCTTTCAGGTATATATTTTGCCCTAATTTATGGATACATGTGAACATATGCTCTATCTTACAGGATCTGGTCTTTATCTAGGTTTTGGGACTTTGTTAGGAAGTAAACCACCTGGAATGGAATTAGAGAATACTATGAAAGGAAAGGTCTCACCCAAGTAATGAGGCTGAAGGGTTGATATTCCATGCCTGACATCTCTAGACACAGTCTGAAGTGAAGCATGCTGAGGTGGTACTCGTTGCATTGATTAGTTTGGGATATGTGGATGTAATATCATTTGATATAAATTGAGAGAAGCATGTAGGAAAGTGAGCCCCACCCTAGAGGGTCCAGGACTGGGGGAAATACAGGCTCTATAGAGGAAGCGGGAGATTCCTGCTGTCTTAGGGTTTAAGAAGACAATAGATAATTATTGCTATAATCACATTATTTGGCAGTTGGGTTAACTTTGAAAAAGTTGTTAGCATTTGCTCTATCATATACAACATCACCATAATTTATGTCCTTTGACATTATTTGTATATAGCTGTGCCACCAGTTGCTTCTGTTCTCCCTGGTCTAAGCTTTTAAGAGAATCAACATATCAAAGATTCAACCTATGGTCTGTTCATTAAAAAGATTGAGACATTCAATCAATTTTCCCCTCTCATATTAATTAAATAGTGATTTATATGACTACAAATTAATAGGAGTGTACATAAACACAATTCCCACCACCAAAAGACTGTGTCCCATCCCCACCCTCCCTACCCCCCACTGCCGCCCCGTGAAGCTGAACATCCACCCTCACCCTCAACCCAGGGTTTTTACTTTGGTGCCCTACTCAGTCCAATTCTGCTTTGAGTTTCCCTTTCTGTTATTCTTTTCAACTTCTGTTTATGAGTAGGATCATCCCATACTCGTCTTTATCTTTCTGACTTAGCTCACTTAACATAATTCCTTCTATCTCCACCCAAGATGGGTCAGAGAAGGTGAGTTCATTGTTCTTAATAGCTGCATAGTATCCCACTGTGTATATATACTTTTTCATCCACTCATCTGTTGTTGGGCACCTGGGTTGCTTCCAGGTTTTAGCTATTACGAATTGTGCTGCTATGAACATAAGTGTACACATGTCTTTTTTGGTTGGGTGTTATGGAGTCCTTGGGATATATCCCTAGGAGAGGAATTACTGGGTCTTATGGAAGGTCCATGTCTAGCCTTGTGAGAGTTCTCCAGACTGCTCTCCACAGAGGTTGGACCAATTTACATTCGCCACCAGCAGTGCAGAAGGGTTCCTCTGTCCCCACAGCCTCTCCAGTATTTGTTGCTGCTGTCCTTTTTGATGTATGCCATTCTCACAGGGGTGAGGTGGTATCTCAATGTTGTCTTTATTTGCATTTCTCTGACAATCAAAGAGTTGGAGCATTTTTTCATGTGTTTGTTAGTCTTTTGGATCTCTTCTGTAGTGAATGTTCTGTTCATATCCTCTGCCCATTTTTGGATGGGGTCATTTGCTTTTTTGTTGCTAAGTTTGCTGAGCTCTTTGTATATTTTGGTTATCAGTCTCTTGTCTGTTGTATGGTATGTGAAGATCTTCTCCCATTCTTTGGCTGTGCAGAAACTTTTCATATTGATGTAGTCCCATGGATTCGTTTCTGCTTTAGTCTTTCTTGTAACTGGATTTGTATCATCAAAGATGTCCTTGAGGTTTAGGTGGGGAAGTGTTCCACCAATGTTTTCCTCTCAGTATTTGATAGTTTCTAGTCTAACATCCATGTCCTTGATCCATTTGGAGTTGGTTTTTGACGTGAGATAAAGTTGTTCAGTTTCATCTGCGTGTTTCAACCCAGTTTTCCCAGCACCATTTATTGAAGAGAGCTTCCTTTCTCCATTTAATACTTTGGGCTCCCTTATCAAAGAATAGTTGTCCATATGTGGGAGTTTAGTTCTGGGCTTTCAATTCTGTTCCACTGGTCTGTGTGCCTATGTTTGTTCCAGTACCAGGCTGTTTTGATGATGATGATGGCCTTATAATATAGTTTGATATCTGGGAGTGTGATGCCTCCATTTCTGTTTCTTTTCCTCAAGATTATTTTGGCAATTCTAGGTGTTTTCTGGTTCCAGATAAATGATTGTAGTTTTTGTTCTATTCTCTTAAAGAAGCTTGGTGGAACTTGATGGGTATCATGTTAAATTTGTATATGGCTCTGGGGAGAATATTCATTTTAATGATATGAATTCTTCCAATCCATGAGCATGGGATGTCTTTCCATTTCTTGGTATCATTTTCTATTTCCTTGAATAGTGACTCATAGTTTTCAGTATACAAGTCTTTCACTTCTTTGGTCAGGTTTATTCCTAGGTATTTTATTGATTTTGCTGCAACAGTGAATGGGAGTGATTTCTGGATATCCCCTTCTTTGGATTTAGTATTTGCATAAAGAAATGCCACTGAGTTTTGCATATTGATTTTGTAGCCTGACACCTTCCTATATTGTCTAATAACTTCCAGTAGTTTTCTGCTGGATTCTTTAGGTTTTTCTATGTATACTATCATATCATCTGCAAATAATGAGAGCTTGACTTCTTCCCTTCCAATCTTTAGTCTTTGATTTCTTTTTCTTGCCTGATTGCTATGGCAAAAACTTCCAATACTATGTTGAAGAGTAATGGTGATAATGGACAATGCTGTCTAGTCCCCAATCTGAGGAGGAATGCTTTCACCTTCTGTCCATTGAGTATGATGTTAGCTGTAGGTTTGCAATATATGGACTCCACTGTCTTGAGGAATTTCCCATCTATTCCCATTTTTTATAGTGTTTTGAGCATGAATGGGTGTTGGATATTGTCAAAGGCTTTCTCTGCATCTAGTGAGACAATTATGTGGTTTTTTGGTTTTGCTTTTATTGATGTGGCAAATGACATTGATTGACTTACATATGTTGAACTAACCTTTCGTTCCTGGGATAAATCCCACTTGGTCGTGATGAACAATCTTTTTGATATACTACTGTATCCAGTTGGCCAGGATCTTGTTTAATATTTTGGCATCTGTGTTCATCAGAGATATTGGTCTGTAGTTTACCTTTTTTCATTGTGTTCCCATCTGCTTTTGGTATCAGGGTTGTGTTGACTTCATAGAAGGTGGAAGGAAGTGTTCCTATTTCTTCAATCTTATGGAAGAGCTTTAGAAGTATAGGTATTAACTGTTTCCTGAAGGTTTTGTAGAATTCATTTATGAAGCCATCTGGTCCAGGACTTTTGTTCTTGGGATTTCTCATACTTTTAACAAAGGGGGAGGGCAGTAGCTCAGTTCCAGATTGAAGGTATAAGATGGAGAAACAGGCCCTCTTGGAGTTGACAATAGAATGTGCTAGAATTTCACTCCAATCCCCTTAGTTGTTGGCCTTCTAAATGAGGCCCCCTTAACTCAATAACCCCACCCCCACCCCCATGGAATTTCTGTGATTCAAACAGCCCTCCTGAGTGAGACACTGACAGAAATCTACCCAAATTCACATTTCAGTCTTTGATGAATAGCAGACAGGTTTGTGAATGTTACTGGGACTCCCACCACATGACTGCCATGTTGGCACTGCCCCACCTCTTGGTCTGGCTTCCCAATACCTTGCCTCCAGGCTTCCTGTGTATCTGGTGTAGAGGCAGGAACAGCAAAACACGTTCTAGAAGCAGTAAGGGATCCTACAAGAGGTTCTCTGGGCACAGACATGTAGAAGACTGCCCAGACTGTCATAAGACAGAGGACAGAAGTCTACCTTCCAGCAGTGCTCTGCTCACCTGAGTTAGTTAATCCCCAGTTATCCACACTAGATGATGCCAGATCTTCCCAGCTGACTTTGCTACACTACTCCAACCCATGGAGTGCTCGGTATGTAAGTTTTCCATTCCACCACCATAGGGGAATCTGTGACCTCATCCTTGGATGCTATTCTAAGTCTTCTCAGAATTACCATTCACTTTTCAGTGCATTTTCTTGTTTGTTTATGTGACATTGGATTCCAATAGCACAGGATTAGGGGAATATGGTTTCATACAGAAGTAGAAATACCACAGTTCCTTTGCCATTACCACATCAGGATTCCTCTCCCTCCCTTCCCATAATAACCACCATACTTTCTGGAATATAAGAGTTTGTTTGATGGTGATTACTATTGTTTCTGTTGGTTTGAAAGGTTTATGTATTTACTGATGAATGGGAAGAACCAGAGCCTCACTGGCATATGTGGTGCTGAGGACAGAACTCAGGACCAGGTCTGCAAGTCTGGTTCTCTACCCACTATGTACACTCTTGGATGATGATGATGATGATGATGATGATGATGATGATGATGATGATGATTTTGAGTTGCAATTCATTTTAAGTGATCTTGAAGGGACCAGATGGTGGTACACCTGGTTGAACACACATGTTTCTATACAGAAAGACACCTGCAGTAAACGAAATTCACAAGTGGTAACATACTGCAGCAGGTATCTATCTATCTATCTATCTGTCTATCTACCTATGTATCTTTCCTTCTCTCAATTTCTCTCTATCCTATCAAAATAAAAACTAAAATAAGCTGTGGTCTGGAGGACAACAACTTGGTCTTGTCAGCAGATTGGAGCGGTTCGAGATAGGGTTTGAATCACACTCCTGTAGTGTTTCTTATGTTCCTTATGCCCCAGTTCATCTTCAGTCATAACCCAACAAGTCATTTTACCATTTGCCCCATTTTATAGAAGGAGGATCTTGGGCAGAGGCAGGTTATATAAGTTCTACATTGTTACACAGCTGTTAAATGGCAGAGGGACCAGGCGACCACTCACCCAGCAAGCTACATGCCTTCCCATGCTTGAGGGCCTGGGCTCAAGCTCTGTCATGGGAGCACCATGGACAGTGGATCCAAGAGAGGTTCTTTGATGCCTCTCCATTTCTCTTCTCTTTGTCTCTTCCTCTTTCTCACCTCTCCAAGTTTATTTTATATATATTGGATCAGGTAGGCCACTCCGCCATATTGCATATGCCCCGATCCTTTGTTCATTCCCTGGCAATACATTAAAAATTAAATAAATAAGTGGCAGAAGCCTAGATTTGAGTCCAGAAACCAGATTCAAATCTGGTTTAACTGCTCCAGCAAATGGCCCCTCGCATGCCGTTTTTGAAATGTGGATTTTATTATTGAATGTAACACCCCAGTTGTTGGTGCTTTACAAGGGACATTGTCTTTGAACAGAGCCAGTTGGCCTCTGTCCGCAAAGCTGTATTTAAAGCTCACAGAGACAACTGTTTCTCCTCATCTGAACCCCTCAAATCACAGCCAAGAACAAATTTGGTCTTGCCTTCACAGAGGAGGCCTGTTCTCTAGACAGGCTGAGGGGAAATGTGGACTGTGTGATTTCCAGAAGCCTCAGTGGAATCAAGATGGTTTCCAAGTCCTAGGCTTCTTCCTTTTCCACAGAATTGCCTGAACACACATGTAGGCATTCTTTCTTTCGATGTTTCTTCCTTAACTGTTCCCTGGACCCCAAGTTAGAATAGCATTTCTGTCCTGCCTATCTGTGTAGGCAAGTATGGAATCACCCTGTGCATTAGAAATAGTACTCAGTGCTGACTAACTTATGCCACCTTTCTCATAAGACCACCTCAGTAAGCTCTGTTTTCAAATAGACTCAAAGGCTATGCATCATGTCTTTTACAGAAATTACTTTTTTTTTTTGATGCCACCACTGTTATCACTGAAGCTAGGTGCCTGCTTGATACATCCACCACTTCTGGCAGTCATTTTTTCTTTTTTTTTAATATTTATTTATTCCCTTTTGTTGCCCTTGTTGTTTTATTGTTATAGTTATTATTATTATTGATGTCATCATTGTTGGATAGGACAGAGAGAAATGGAGAGAGAGGGAGAGAAAGATAGACACCTGCAGACCTGCTTCACCCTTGCGAAGAGACTCCCCTGCAGGTGGGGAGTCCCAGGGCTTGAATCGGGATCCTTAAGCTGGGTCTTGCACTTTGCACCACCTGTGCTTAACCCGATGCACTACTGCCTGACTCCTTTTTTTTTTTTTTTTTTTTTTTAACCAGAGCACTGCTGAGCTCTGGCTTATGGTGGTGTGGGAGATTGAACCTGGGATTGTGGAGCCTCAGGCACTAGAGTCTCTTTGCATAACCATTATGCTATCTACCCTCTCTCCCCCCCCCCCTTATTTTTAATTTGACAGTACAGAGAGAAACTGAGAGGGGAAGGGGAGACAAAAAAAGGGATAAAAAAAGAGAGATACCTGCAGATTATTTCACTATATATGAAGTCCCCCCCCCATCCCCACCACACCCCAAGGTGGGGAACAGAGGCTTGAACCTGGGTCCATGCACCATGTCCTAGACTTTGCTAATTCTCACAAAACACTTATGGTCACACTTCATTTTGTAAAAATTTGGGGACTTGTCCTAAAGAAGCACTAGTTTTTTTCTTCAGAGGTACTGCTATATAAATATGGCACACTAACCTACTGAGTTGCTGGGGCTTCATTTTTTTTTCCTTGAATTGTTTATTTATTTTTTACTTTGCATTATTTGCTAGAACAGAGAGAAACTGAGAGGAGTATGGTGGTGATAATATTTTAGGCCCAGATGCTCTACTAACCAGTTTTGTGTTGTTGTTTTATTGATGTTATCATTCCTGGATGTTACTTATGAATTGCTCTCATATCCGTAGCTTTTCCTGCTCCTGAGGGTTGTCAGAAATTTCCTGGTTTATCAACTGCATGGAGTCTCGCTTTATTATACCTGCAGGAGATAGAAACAAACATGTGTTAGCATATCTTTGTGTTCTAGCTCCTTGAGCCCACAGCAGTGAATTCTGAAAGGTGAAAAGAATGCATTTATGTCCCCAGTTTACCTATTCACACCTAACATCTGTCTGTGTCTTCACCTATTGAATCCATACTTATCGATGATTCCCCCTGTGCTGGGTGCTCTGAATGACACACAGGCATGAATAGAACATTCGTTCGTGATGCCAGCCCTTTGAAGAGGAAGTGAAGGGTCAGGCAGAGGACTTGGCATGAATGAACAGAGTGTTTCCTATCCAGCTGAGTGACGTGGAAACTAACAGTGGGTTGCTGGAGGAAAGTGGCATTAGATGCCTTATGTACAGTTGGGATCACTTAGAAGTCTTTGAATGAGGGGCCAGATGGTGGTGCACCTGGTTGAGCACACAAGTTACAGGGCTCAAGGACCCAGGTTCGACCCTCTGGTCCCCACTTGCAGGGGGAAAGCTTTGCAAGTGGTGAAGCAGTGCTGCAGGTATCTCTCTGTCTCTCTCCCTCTCTATAACCCCCTTGCCTCTCGATTTCTGACTGTCTCTATCTAGTAAAAGATAATGCAAAAACAAAATTAAAAAAACAACTAATAAATAAATAAATAAATAAATAAATAAACAATAAGTCTTTGAATGAATCCTTGAGGGTTTTTCAAGGTATTTTTCAAGGCCACCTGGTGCATACCCAGATTGGAGAACCATTGGTGCTAGGTGGTGGCTGGGAGGCGGGGTGTGGCTGGCTGAGCATTGGCTTCCTGTCCATTTCTCCACTTCACTGGGACTTCTTCCCCTATTTCTTCATATTCTCTTTATTTACCCAAGAAGCTTTGGAGGGCATTGGTGGTTCAGTGGTAGAATTCTTGCCTGCCAACAAGCTTTGGACAAGCCTTGGTATGGAATGCAGGAATCAGACGGCTTCTAGTTTCTGCTTGGAAACTGATCATTTGCTGACTGTGTGACTCTGACCAAGTTACCCAGAGCCTCTGGCTTCTGGTGGCCTCGCTGATTCTACAAGATGACTAGAAATGCTGCCAGGAGAAAGTGACCTTGCCTAAAAGCTCTTAGCAGGGTCCCTTCTTCAGAGGGAACACCCAAAGAGTGACTATGTCCTGGCCTTAATGATATGTGCTTCAATTAGGACGCACAGATGAGATGGCCTCTATCCTTGCTTGGTATTTTGGATTTAATAAATATTAAATATAGGCAGGAGGAAGAGAGAGTCACAAACCATTAGACTATGATGTGATACAACTTTGTGCTTAACCCACTGGAGAGTCCCGCAGAGGGAGAGATTAATTACAGGGGTGGGGGTGGGGGGTATGGTGAGGTAGCAGTCACAGAGAAGCATTTTTGGGCCACTTTTGGTGGGGAAAGAAGAGGTCAAATGCTACACTACAGGGGTCTGGCAGTAGTGCACCTGGTTGAATGCATATGCTATAATGCGCAAGGAGCCAGGTTCAAGGAGGGAGGGAAGCTTCACAAGCAGTGAAATAGGTCTATAGTGTCTATCTTTCTCTCTTCCACTATATCTCCTCCTACCCTCTCTCGATTTCTGTCTCTAGTCAATAAATTTTATATAGTATTGTCTGGGGAGATGGTGTCAGAGTTGGAAATAGGACAAGAAAGCTGGATCAGGGCAGAGAGCAGCCCCCAGATATGGGAAAACTATATAAATATACCACTAACTGTAAACCCCATTTCTACCTAACTCCTCCTGGTCCCACTTCTGGCCTCTTCCATAGGGTTGGCGGAGGTATTACTCTGAACCAAGGTCATGGCTTGCATGGGGACCTAACAAACATCTGACAGAGATGGGACGGACTCTGGCCGGTGGGTAGCTACAGGTCCAGATGGCACTCCCCTTTTTGAGATTCTAGATCTTCTTAGAGACTAGAGGGCTGGCCTGGGCTGGGCTGGCCTGGGCTGGGACCTCTGGGCATTAGAGAGTTACCAATCCCTAGACACCTCCTGGGAACACACTCTTCACTCTCCACCCCGATCCTTCAGAGCAAGCCCTGGCAATCTGCATTTTCTGACCTGCCAGCTGGGCAATTTCACTACTCTCAGCCATTTTTCATTCAAGCAGAGAGAAACAAAGACATAGCACTGCTCTGAACCTTCCCCCAGTGCCATAGCGCCACCCATGTGGTGCCAGGGTTTTAACCCACATGTGGAGGCAGGCAGTCTATGCAGCTAGCTCTCTCCGCCAGCCTAGGAACCTGTATTTTAAACAGCCATCCTCTCTGTTCTCATGTCTTCAGTCTCTGAGGCAGACGTGGGAGAAGGGAAGCTCAGCGATGACAAAGCAACACGAGGCCGCCTGAGCACCTAGCTGGGCCCAAAGCATCATGGTCCCCAGGGAACCCTGGGTTGTTTTGTTCATCCAGGCTTCCTGTCAGGATGCTCCCCCTGCAGCCTCCCCCACCCCCTCTCTACACCCAGTGTGAAAACTGAAGGCCCAGAGGGTTAAACTTCCCTTAAGAATGATCTTGATCTTGATCTTGATCTCAAATCTTTTCCTTCATTTAAAAAAAAAATCTTTTATTTATTTACTTTTTAATGAAAGAGATACACAGAGAGAAAAATCAGAGTCCTGCTCAACTCTTGCTTAAGGGGCTGCTGGGAATTGAACCTGGGACCTCAGAGCCTCAGGCATAAGAGTCTTTTTGCAGAACTGTTATGCTGTCTCCTCAGCCCTTGACCTCAAATCTTCATATCCACTTCACACCACGCAGCACTGTTCTCCCTGCCCTTCCCCACAGGGACAGTGTTCAATCAGAGGCATTTCTCTGTGACGTGAGGACAGCTTTCTGCACACTGAGAGCCAAGCTGGAGACCAAGACCACTATCTCTCCCCCACTCCATTCCCTCAATGCATCCAACACCTCCTGACACTGATGGGTTAACACAGGAAATTTTGATTGAAGAAAGAAAAACAAACTAACAACAACAACCAAAAAAATAAATAAATAAAAAACCACTACTTTGAAAAACACATGCTAGAACCTGTACTGAGCAGAGCAACGTTAGAAATTCTCTGAGCCACCTTTGGGTGACTGGCAGGCAGACAAGATGACCTCACTTACAGCCTCTCTTGTCAGCTTGTCCCAAACTGCCAACTTCACACTCCTGAAATAATAGGATGGTTTCAGAAATTTTTTTATTAGGTGGGGGAAGGGATAGAAAAAATGCAATGTCAGCATGTCTGTGTCCTGACATTAACTGTTAACTTTACTGTGTCTTTTTTTCTTGGTCTTTGTTACACAAATAAAAATCTTTTCTTTGGGGAGTCGGGTGGTAGCACAGCGGGCTAAGCGCACATGGTGCAAAGCGCAAGGACCGGTATAAGGATCCCAGTTCGAGCCCCCGGCTCCCCACCTGCAGGGGAGTCGCTTCACAAGCGGTGAAGCAGGTCTGCAGGTGTCTCTCATTCTCTCGCCATCTGTCTTCCCCTCCTCTCTCCATTTCTCACTGTCCTAACAATGACGACATCAATAACAACAATAATAATAACTACAACAATGAAAAAGGGCAACAAAAGGGAACATAAATTTTAAAAAATAAATAAAAATTTTTTTTTAATTTTTTCTTTGTAAAATTGAAAGGAAGAAAAAAGGAAAGGGAGGGAAGGAGGGAGGGGGAAAGATAATGCTGTGAAATGAATATAAGCACAAGCTCTTTTAGAGGTCTTTTATTTTGGAGGGGGGGGTGTGGGAAAGCTTTCTCAGGCTGGTCAGGCACATCCGCATGATGTGATGGAGAGATAGACTGCAGACGCAAGGTTCTTTTCTCTGGTGTGTATTAGCTGAAGGAGGGCTCTCTCCTACCTTATTTAGGGGCATACTCAATGCCAGAGAGGTGAGTGGTAAGGGCCCCCAAACCCACCCTAACCCCCTTCATGGAAAAATGGCCCATCTTTCTTCTCAGCCCAGCCCTGACTGAAGGGAGAAAGGAAGGAACTACAAACCAGCTCCTGCCTCCCCCTCCTCAGACAAGGCCCACCCTGGCCTCAGAAGGGTACAGACAGGGTCAGAGACTTTGTGGAAATTTCTCTGGGGAAATCTCCCCAGCCTGTCAGAAACTTGACCTCATTTGCATTTTCTGATTGAATCACAGATAGTTTAGTTTTGGGGTTTTTTTTTTTGTTTTTGTTTTTTTTAAGTTCTCTTTACAAAGACGGGCCAAGGAATAGAGGCAGACTGACTTGGTTCGCCTGGTCTTCTCATCCCAGGAGTGAGTTCATCTCGGCCTTGAGTCATCTCACGCTGGACTTGTGTGTTTGCTTCTTGCAACTGAAGTCTCTCTTCCTCTCCTGTACAATCAGTTGCTTCATGGAAACTTCCCCAGCACAGGGCCCACCCCAGCAGGATGGATTAGCAACTGAAATCTTTATGCTCATTAAGACAGCGATGGAATTTTTGTTCAAGGACCACTGTCCCGGTAACAGTAGAAATCAAAGAAAGTCGTTAGCTGGGTACTAGAGATTCTGGTCTTTAATCTCCTTCCTCATGGGGAGGAGGGAGATCTAGATGTTAGGTACCAAGAGCCAGAGAGAGAGTAGAAGGGGGTTGTTAACATGT
Source organism: Erinaceus europaeus (assembly GCF_950295315.1). Taxonomy (NCBI): domain Eukaryota; kingdom Metazoa; phylum Chordata; class Mammalia; order Eulipotyphla; family Erinaceidae; genus Erinaceus; species Erinaceus europaeus. The sequence goes on from NC_080177.1 coordinate 7,725,193, forward strand.
CAGGTAAAGCGTGGACTGCTTGGAGTGGGTTCCCTGGTGCCACGGGACCTTCAGGAAAGACAGACAGATGGTAGTGGGAGGCATATCCTTCTCTGTCTGTCTGCAGAGTTTCATCTGCACTGCTGTTTTTGCAAAAGCCCACAAGCGCACAGTGCTGTCTGCCAGGCCCCAGCCCCTGGTGGAAAATATTGCAGAGACGAGGAATTAACAGCTTGCTCAGTGGGCCTATGTACACAGAGCCCCAAGACATGTACCCGGGACTAGGAAAGACAGACCAGACAGCCAAGGAAAATGAGTTTGAATCATTTTTCCTTTTGATGAAAGAAAATGTGAAAAAGAAGTTTTTTGGTTTTGCCTGTAAAAGTAAGAGAAGACCTGCTAAAGGGTAGTGCCTTTCTCCCTGCTCCCAAAAGAAAATTTGGCCTTTCTTCTTAGCTGTCCTTTCACTTTTTCTCTTCTTCACCCCAAAGACGTAACCCAAAGACTCTAGAATCTCCAGAGATGGAGAGCCCAGGCATTCAACTTTCCAGAGTGGGAAAGACAAGGGTTCAGACAGTTGGGTGTCACCACTAAGAAGCTGTGTGACCCTGAGCAAAAAACTCTCCCTCTCTGAGTTTCTCTGTCCTCCTCTGTGAGGTGTGGCTCTCACGGTTGGGATGTAGGGAGAATGTGAGGGACTAAAAAAGATAGTGCATGTAGAGATTCTTCCCCCCAGTTCTGTCTGCCTTGCCCATTTCTCTGATTTAAAACTCCCTGCAAAACCACCTCTGATAATGGGTTTTATTTTTAGCATCTCATCATATGGATCATATTTCTTTTATTAGTAGTAGTAGTAATAGTGATTGAATAATGATTGGCAAGATTATGGGATAAGAGGAGTACGATTCCATACAGTTTCCACAACTAGAGTTCCGTATCCCATCCCCTTCACTGGAACTTTCCCTATTTTTTATCCCTCTGGGAGTATGGACCAAAGATCTTTTTAGGATGCAGAAGGTGGAAGGTCTGGCTTCTGTAATTGCTTCTCCACTGGACATGGGTGTTGGCAGGTCGATCCATACACCCAGCCTGTTTCTATCTTTCCTTAGTGAGAGAGGGCTTTGGGGAGGTGGGACATACCTCTACCTGCAACCAATATACATTTTAGATCCTGGCCTTCCAAAGAGTCCTCCTTCTTTCTCACTCTGTCTAGTCTTTAATCTCTTTTATCACCAACAACAATTCCTTCCTTTGATTAATTTACTTGTTTCTTTTCTTTTCTCATTTCTTCTTTTTTTAAAAAAAGAAATTGGTATTATCTTTATTTATTGGATAGAGACACCCAGAAATTGAAATGAAGGGGGAGGTAGATAGGAAGAGAAACAGAGAGACTCCTGCAGCTCTGCTTCACTGCTTGGAAAGCCTTCACCCTGCAGGTAGGGACTAGGGGCTTGAACCTGGGTCCTTGCGCATTGTAATGTGTGCACTCAGCCAGGTGCCCTTCCTTTTGTCATTTCTTTGCCTACTTAACCGTGCTTGGGATGGGGAAGGTGGAGGAGAGGATTAGAATTAGGGTCTAAGCATGTAATATAAGGGAAAGGCGGGGGACTGGACAGTGAGGTACCCAGTAGAATGCACACATCACCCTGCACAAGAACCTGGGTTCAAGGGCCTCTGGTCCCGACTTACAGGGGACAAGCTTCATCAGCAGTAAAGCAGTGCTGCAGGTATCTTTCTTTCTTTTTTCCTCTCAGCCCCCTCCCCTCAATTTCTCTCTGTCTCTATCAACAAAAGGAAGGAATGTAAGTGAATGAAGTCAAAGGCAAGAAAGAGAACACTCCTGTTCATCTGTGCCTTCAGCAAAGCCAGCTTATGCAGAGGAGTAGAAAGAAGATGACTGTGGAGGAGGTGAGCATGGAAACACGAGATGGCTGAGCTGGACACTAAGAAAGCTTACCGTGTGCAAAGGGGTAGGGGCACAGCTCTAGAATGCTGTGGGAGTGGGAGTCGGGCAGTAGCGCAGCAGGTTAAGTGCAAGTGGTGCAAGCCAGGGACCGGCGTGAGGATCCTGGTTCAAGCCCCCGGTTCCCCACCTGCAGGGGAGTCGCTTCACAAGTGGTGAAGCAGGTCTGCAGGTGTCTGTCATTCTCTCCCCCTCTCTGTCTTCCCCTCCTCTCTCCATTTCTCTCTGTCCTAACAAGGACGACATCAATAACAACAACAACAATAACTACAACAATAAAACAACAAGGGCAGCAAAAGGGAATAAACAAATACTTAAAAAAAAGAAAGAATGCTATGTGAGGTGTAGGGGCTATTTAGACTTTTCCTCTGGGTTGTGCAAAATTGTCCTCTGGATTAAGAAGAGCCAAATCAACCCTATGTACAGCCTCATGGTGGGGATACCTCAGACTCTCATAGGGCTTTGTGGGCAGATTTGCAAGTTCACAGGCTGGTAGGACCCTTGGGCTATGTTCTTTGACCAGCAAGTAGAAGGTTATGGGGAGCCAAGAAGGGCTTGGGAAAGATGCAGCCTCTAGTTGAGAAGCAAGTGTGGTGAAACAGACTTTCTCAAGCTCTGGAAGGGAAGGAAGGAGGAGAAGAAAGAGGGAGAGACAGTGTGTTGGAAGAAATGAGAGATGGAGATGGAGGAACAGAGAGAGCAAGGGAGAGAACTCCTGGAGTGAAAGTAGAGGAGCAACTGGGGGGGTTGGCCTGCCTTGGGGAGGGGTTTAGATTTGATTCGAAGAGACAAGGGGAAATGGTGAAAGAAAACGGAGGCGGAGAGGGAGTGGGCAGCCATGATGAGATGTCCAGTGACACCAGTGCTTCTCTCCAGGTTCACAGGGGGCAGCGGGGCACGATTATCTGGGCTCCCTGCCTATCTTTTTCCAGCTGTGGGTTGAACCCTCAGAGCTGCCAAGTCCCATGCTTTGAAAAGCAACCACCTTGCTCAAGCTAAGTGCTTCCAGTGGTCTCACAAGTGCAGATCAAAGGAGGTCCCCTTGGCCAGACGCGAGCTGGAGGACTCTACTGAGGGATGAAAACCAACTTGTTTTGAAATGTAAGACAAACCATAATCACTGGGCAGTGATCCCTGGTTTTGCCAGGGAGAGACATTTATAGGTATTAAACGAGATCCAGAAGGCCTCTAATACAGTTCCTTAAATGCAATAATAACACAGAATTACTATTATTATTATTCCAAGTAATAACATAATTCTGTGCCCATGGAGGGCATCCAAAGTGCTCTGAGAAGTGAGCATTGGTTAATTAAGCCTCGCCACTCCCCCACGAGCTGGGCAAAGTATCATTAGCCTCTTTTATAGGGAAGCGAACTGAAACGCCGGAGACTTCGCTGGCTTCCGGCAGGCCAGACCGTGGGAAGAGAAACTGTGTGTATGGAGAGTCCATCGCTTCAACCCCTTTTTCGCTAAGTGTCCTGATTGCAAATGTAGATTCTCATGGGCTCAGTGCTGAAGCAGAGAGAGCACCGAGCCCCGGAAAGGTTGAGGGAGAAACAGAACCAGGTCTCAACCTGCCTCTCATACACCTTCCTCCACGTTCCTTCATTTGAGGAGATGCCCAAAGAAGATCCCAGTACCGCCTGGAAGTGACAGACACAGCGTGATAACATGGGGTGGGGACGGGAGGACAGAGAGACAGATGATTGTTGCCGGGCCACTTGATGGTCTGACAGCAGAAGACGAACCCCGGAAATTCTGAAGTGCCTCTAGACACAGCCTCTTTCTTCTCTCTTGCTCATTTTCTTTTCTTATTTATTAATTTTAAAGAGAGTTTTAAAATGTATTTATTAGATAAAGAGAAGTTGGAGATGAGAGACAGAGAGGGAGAGAGACAGAGACATGTGCAGCTCCACTTCACCACTCATGAAGCTTTCCCCCTGCAGGTGGGGGGACCAGGGTCTTGAACCCGAGTTCTTGTGCACTGTAGTGTGTGTGCTTAACCAGGTGCATCACCACCTGGACACCTCATTTTTCAGTCTGATCTCTTTCCTCTAAAATTCCAGATGTGAGAGAGAAATAACCATGGGACTGCCTTGGGGTCTTAGGAAGTGTGTCCACTCTCTAGATCCTGTGTTTTTGTTTTTGTTCCGTGAACTTTTTTTTAAAAAAATAATGTATTTGTTTTAATTTAATGAGAGAGATGCAGAGAGAGACTAGAGCACTGCTCAGCTCTGGTTTATGGTGACTCTGGCGATTGAATCTGGAACTTTGGAGCCTTGGGCATGAAAGGGCACTGTCTCCCTTGCCCTTCAAGAGCCTTTAATTCACTTCTGGAAACATGCTGGGTTCTGAAATCTCAAAGCAGAATAAGGTTGATTCCTACTTCCCTCAGGATAGCAAAGATTTGTCTATAGCAAGGGAGCCTGGACTCCCTTCTCCCTACCCACTTCTGTCAAATCTCAAAAATATATAGACGATTTGTGCTCCAGGTTGGGAGGGGCTACAGACAAGACCCAAGAGTCCCACTAGAGGAGTGAAAAAATGACTTTGGTGAGAGTCAGTATTGAAAGATGAGATTGTAGCGCTGGGTGGTGGCACACTTGGTTGAGCACACATTTTAAAATGCTCAAGGATCAGGGTTGGAGCCCTTGTTCCTCACCTGCAGGGGGGAAGCTTTGCGAGTGGTGAAGCAGGGCTGCAGGTGTCTCTCATTCTCCCTCTCTATTTCCCCTTTCCCTCTTGATTTCTGGCTGTCTCTAATAAAATTAAGATAATTAAGAAATAATTAAAAAGTAAAACGATGAAATTTCTGGGCTGGATACTAAGAAGAAAAGCACTTCATACCAAAAGGGTAGGGGCACAGCATCAAGATACTGTGAATAGTTTAGGGACTATTCAGATCTTTCCTCTACATCATGCAAGAAGAGCTAAATTCATCCCTAAGTTTGTGTGCTCTCCTAAGCTCCATAGATTATTTTTCTCTTTAATGCAGTGTAGACATTATCATTGTTAGTAGCTGGATAAATGGGTCAACTGGCACAACATCAGCCTTGTGTGCCTGCGGTCCCTGGATTAATTCCCTGTTCCACATATACCCAAGTGATGCTTGCTTTGCTCTCTCTCTCTCTCATCTCTCTCTCTCATCTCTCTCATATGTATTAAAATAAAGTAGTATTGTTATCAACATTAGGTCTAACCTAATAAAAAATCATCATGAAGATAGAATATTCTAGAATAATCCCTTCTCTTAGCTGTCACCAATTAGAGTTTCTACGTGCATCCATAGGCAGAACTAATGGGGAAAGAAAGAAGGGTTACACATGGTAGCCATTTTGAAGTCCAAGTTTTAGTCAACAGAGCCCCTCTCTCACACATCACTAGGGGGAGGGAGCGCCTAGGATTTTGGTTGTAGGTCATGAGTGTTGAGAGTTTCCTTGAAGTAGGAGCAAAGAGAGCCTGGTGGGCCACATAAACAACCATGGGTGGTCAGGGAAGAGACAGGAACTGAGGGCTGTGACTTCCCTGTTAAGAACATACACTCTCAGGATATGATCCACATGTGGATGCAATCCTTCCCATCCTGTCTATACCTTCTGGGCACACAGGAGGTGACATTTCCTGGTGTAACTGTCAGGTTGGGACCATGAGACTGAGGTCTGCCATGTGGGGTGTGAGGAGATGTGGCATATGTGCTAGTGCAAGGCATTTGAGAGCTGGTGTGTCTTTTCTGTCACCCTGTCCTTCTGTGAGGGCTTTGAGGCAGGAGGTTCTGTTCCTAAGGTTAGAGAAGCAAGATGGTGGCGGTGTCTTGGGTGTCATTCCAGGTTGAGATTCATCTTCCCAAGGTACACATTCCATCAGCCACATTGCTCTAGGGTTCTCTGACCAGGACCTAACGTTGTATATTTTATGCAGACCCAGTCACCACTGAATTGACAGTCAAATCATCAGATACATAATTCTCTCTCTCTCTCTCCCTCTTTCTCTTTCACACACACACACACACACATCACTGTGATGGGGTGGGGTTTCTCATTATCAAGTCATGTTCAAACTATCTGTTGACAATATCCCTAAGTCCTTAAAAATATAAGATGACACAAACAACATTAGCTTGTCTCTCTTGAGCTCTTTATTGATGTCAGCTCTGTAGACACATGTGTCCTCTATAGTAAGTAAAAACTTTGGCATCCAGGGAGGTGACTCAATGAGTAGAATGCTAGGTTTCTGTATGTGAAGTTCCAAGTTCAATCCCAGTACTTTACATGTGCCAGGGTTAATCTGCTTTTCTCTTTTCTTCTTTCTCTCTTGTTAAATAAAACACATCTTTTAAACATGGTTTAATTTTCACAGTGAATGTATAGGATAGTAGTTGCTATCATCTCTACTTCACAGATGTATAAAACTAAAGCACAGAGCAGGAACCAGCTTTCTTAAATTCAAACAGAACTAAGTAGAGACTACAGTGCAGACAGTACCGGGACAGAGGCCAAGCACAGAAACCCACTCTGCTTCTCAACCAGATGGACAGTTTTTGACAATGAAAGACTACCAACCACTACTTTACTCTAGTCTAGGAGGGGTTAAGCAGGCAAGGAATGAGTATTTCAATATCAGAAGAATGAATGTGCAAATGACTCAACTATCATAAATAGCCAAGGAGGGAAAATTGTTAGCTACCCAAGAGCAGTAAATGAATTTGACCTTCTTTGGTTCCTGGCTGGCTTTGCAGGTTGCTCACTGTGGGTTAATGGTCAAAGAGATATGGGAGAGGCTTGGACTACAAATCTACTGGGCAAGACCAGACCAACAGATAGATACCAAGCAGCAATGAACATGGGAATAAAGGCAGTAATAAGTAAGATAAAGAAACTGACAGCTCTCTGGTGGATTAAGATTTCTTGTCAGACAATGTTATTATATAGTTGGCCCCAAGTCTATGTGACTGTTATTACTCTGCTAAAGACAAGATGAAGAAGCCAGACAAAACGGCTCAAGATAACAGATGAAACACACACAGTTAATTCTGTTCTTGCCATAAAATTGACTACAAGGATTTGTAAAGAGTCCTCTGGAAGCATCACCCCCATTTTGCATCTATGGATGTGTAGACATTGTGTATTTTGGAAGCTGGGAAACTAATGAAATAGAGAAGACTGACTTATTTGACACGAGAAAGTTGAGTGCCCAGTCAGCAGCGAGGAAACCAAAACCCACAGCTCGTCCGTGGCCACACTGAGCAGAGACTCAAGAATTAAAGTCACCTAAACAGTGCATTTGCTTTTTCACGCAGCAGACCCAGGATGGAGCCCAGTCCTCACTGCACTGGAGGAAGAGTCAGTGCTGGGGTATCCTTACCTCTCTGTCTCTGTCTCTCTCTACTACTGAAAAGTCGACTCAGAACTTTCCCTAACAATATTGTTTTAAAGTAATACATAGGCCTTTTCTGAGCATGATCCCACATTCCATCCCTGACACTGCAGAACACCAGAGCTCAGTGGTGCTCTCTCATGAAAAAAAAATAATAATTTTTTAAGTTGATGATGCCAGTTATCTCCAAAAGTGGACTGACAATAGAATATTGAGGAACACACATACACACACACACACACACACACGGAGATGGGAGAGGAGGCATATATGTTCCTAACAGAATCTGGAATCTTTGCTAGTATGTCTGAGCCCACCAAGGAAATGACCCAATCAGTTATTCTAACAGTGAATGAATCCATCTCGTGCACCCAGAAAGCAGACTGGACTTTTTTAGTGTTCCACTTTCAAATATAAGTGAGTAGCCAAAACTTATCATCTATTTGTAAAAAGCTGTAACAAATTTAAGGTAATACAAGCTATGGGGGAAAAGGGATAAACTCTTGTCTTTATTTTTTTTAATACTTTTATTCTTTTTCACGGTGTCGTGGTGTGTGTGTGTGTGTGTGTGTGTGTGTGTGTGTGTGTGTGTAAAGAGAAAGTGAGAGAATAAAAAGCACTGCTCAGCTCTTGCTTATGGTGGTGCTGGGGATTGAACCTGGGACCTCAGAACCTCAGGCATGAAAGTCTTTTGCAGAACCATTTTGCTGTCTCCTCTCCCCAAACTCTTATCTTTAATAGTGACAGAAAGGTCAATCATAAGCAAGATCATCTTGTAAGAAATTAAAAATCTAAGAGTATAAAGGGGAAAAAAACTAGTCAGGGAAGGATAAGGGTCTGAGTGACATGGAACCAGAAGGGTAAAGTAATAACTTGAGATAATTCAAGAACTATGGAAAGAGACAGACACTGACTCCTGTTGAATCTGTTAACGGGCCAGTAGGTTAAATGGAATCGGATTCCTATTAAGGAAGTTTAATTATGCAATTTCTCAACACCAAAGACAGATCCTTTATTCCCAAAGAGAAAAACAAACAAACAAACAAAACATCTGTTAACATCTGTTTAAAAGTTCAAAAATTAGACTGGGTTTATTCTTCTAAGTAGCAACACTGGAAAGCAGAAGATGGAGGAATGGAACTTTTAAGACCCTAAAGGGAAAGGATTTCCAAGGTAGAAGGCCACATCTAACCAAACTGTCAATCATGTGTGAGTTTGGAATAAAAATGTTCCCAGATCTATGAAGCCTCCAGAACTGACCCACATATGCATCCCTCCCCAGGCAATGATGGAAGGAAGACACAAGCTCAAGAGCCCACACAATAAGAGAGAGGACCAAGATCAATGGAATGAGAGGTCACATAACAGCACCTCTGTGACAACCAAGAGGACAAAACAGCCCAGTTTGGAACTTACCAGAAGGCTTCTGGGAAAAGGGCTAGCAATGTAGTTCTCTTGAAGAGTGGGCTGCTTTGCCATAAATGAGACCCAGGTTCAAGCCCAACCCACACTGCATTAACGGAAGCTTTTTATATTGTGATTTCTGTCTCTCAGCTAGTGAGAGAGAGAGAGAGAGAGAGAGAGAGAGAGAACAAGCTCCTGGGGAAAAATGCTTGAAGATGGTGAAATTGATAGAATTCCTGATGTGTCTGGACATATTGAAACTTGCACAACTTCGTGGAGACTTGGGTGTTGAGTAAGTTATCTGTAGGTAGACAAATTAAGCAAGCAAAACAGATTATTAATAACTCTGGGAGAAACATAATATTGTTGAAAAGAAGAACACACACTAAATGCAACATGCCCTAGCAGTGAGCAATATTCATGCTGTCAGTAGGCCAGAAGCACACAGACTATAGAACCACATGGTCAGGCTGAGGGCAGGATGTGTGGTGTGTGTGTGTGTGTGTGTGTGTATGTGTGTGTGCGCGCGCGCGTGCGTGCACGCGCACACGCCGAGGACTGGAGGTTCTTGAAAGAAAACAAAAACCTCATCTTCCGTAGTAGAAGGTCAATAGATAAAGCCCCAAGCTGACAAATCAAAAATAAATAAATAAATAAAGGGGTTATATAACACGCTAGCTAGAGATATGAAGATGAATATGAAAGAAAAGGAATCAGATAAAGAGAGGCTGTGAGGGGTGGCACACCTGGTTGAGCACACATGTTACAGTGTGCAAGGACCCAGGTTTGAGACCCCAGTCCCCACGTGCATGGGGAAGCTCTGTGAGTGGTACAGCAGTGTTTCAGGTACCTCTCTCTCTCTCTCTTTTCTATCTCCCCCTACCCCTTCACTTTCTGGCTGTCACTATCTAATAAATAAGGATTTAAAAATAATAATAAAGTTAAAGAAAGACATTGAGGGAGCCAGGAGGTGGTGCAGCAGGTTAAGTGCACATGGTGCAAAGCACAAGGACCAGTGTAAGGATCCAGGTTCGAGCCACTGGATCCTTACACTGCTCCCCACCTGCAAGGGGTTTGCTTCACAGGCGGTGAAGCAGGTTTGCAGGTGTCTATCTTTCTCTCCCCTTCTCTGTCTTCCCCCTTTCTCTCAATTTCTCTCTGTTCTATCCAACAATGACAGCAACAACACCAGTAATAAGAAGGACAATAAACAACAAGGGCATCCAAAAAGGGGGAAAAATAAAAAGAAAGGCTTTGAAAGTGGTTGCCTTTAAACCATGGGAAAGGGAAGGAACTGTTGATTTTTCTGTAGAACTTTATCTAGAATCTTCTCTTTAGATGATGTACAGATGTACATTTCGACGTGAATTTTTATTGTATTTTTAAGAAAGAGAGAGGGAGAGAAGAGCATTGCTCAGCTCTGTCAAGGGCCTTGCCATAGATCAAAGCCAGGCATGTATGTCCTATGCTCTTAAACCCAGCTAGCTCCCCATCCATAAACAAGATTTATGTCTTTATTTTCACAGCGGTGGAGGTGGGAGTCAAGGGCTCATCAGGTGTGATTCCAGCACTACCAGGCCCACTTTCTTCATTCCTTTTATGCCAGAGAGAGGGAGGGACAGCACAGTAGTGGAGCTTCCTCTGATGCCATAATGCCAGAGCTGGTGCCAGGCCACACACGTGTGGCAAAGCAAATACTCTGCCTGCTCTCAAATAAAAATTTTTTTCAAAAGACATGATTGGATTGTAATGGCCTGCACCCCTTTCCAGCCATGGATACAGCTCAGGTGACTTTGCCTATAAAGCGTACCAAACCCCAACCCCACCAGGCTGATACTGGCTCAGTCATTCTCAGGAGACACCTGGGTGAACTGACAGAAGTTAGCACGGAAGGACAGTGTTTCTTCTTCTATTTCTTCTTCTTCTTCTTCTTCTTCTTCTTCTTCTTCTACTTCTTCTTCTTCTTCTTCTTCTTCTTCTTCTTCTTCTTCTTCTTCTTCTTCTACTACTACTACTTCTTCTTCTTCTTCTTCTTCTACTTCTTCTTCTTCTTCTTCTTCTTCTTCTTCTTCTACTTCTTCTTCTTCTTCTTCTTCTTCTTCTTCTTCTTCTTCTTCTTCTACTTCTTCTTCTTCTTCTTCTTCTCCTTCTTCTTCTACTTCTTCTTCTTCTTCTTCTTCTTCTTCTTCTTCTTCTTCTTCTTCTACTTCTTCTTCTCCTTCTCCTTCTCCTTCTCCTTCTCCTTCTCCTTCTCCTTCTCCTTCTCCTTCTTCTTCTTCTTCTTCTTCTTCTACTTCTTCTTCTACTTCTTCTTCTTCTTCTCCTTCTTCTCCTTCTTCTTCTTCTTCTTCTTCTTCTTCTTCTTCTTCTTCTTCTTCTTCTTCTTCTTCTTCTTCTTCTTCTTCTTCTTCTTCTTCTTCTTCTAGCATTTGCCCTTCTTCCGTAGCCAGTCAACAGCGTCAGGTTGAGCCTGATATAAAGTTTCCAGACCTCTTTTGAATCTGGAGAGGTGGCAGTCGTTGACTATGTGGGTCATAGTCTGTCTGGAGCCGCAGGGGCAGTTCGGGTTGTCTCTGGCTCCCCAGCGATGGAAGGACAGTGTGAAAAGCCACGGCAAAGAACGCAGCTCAGTGAGGTCTTCCTGGCTCAGCGAGAGCAGAAACAAAACTAGAAACCAGAGCCTCTCAGGCCCTGCTTGCTATGCTAGTCTTTTCCCTTCCCACACTCTGCCTCACTTGCATCTTGCGTTGAATTGTGTGCTCTTTAGAATGACAGGAGAACACACCGTGACGATGGCATGAGGCCACCCAGATCCCGGGCCCCGGGCTCTGCTCCCAGCCTGCTGCTCCTAAGCTCCCCTCCACTGATGCTGCCATTTCTCTTCCCTCCAAGGAATGGGCATAATAACATGGCGCCATTGTTAGAGGGATCAAAGAAGTGAGTAGAGATGACAGGCCAGGATGAAACTGGAAAGGTTTTCCAGATACTAGGAGGGCCGTGCTTCTTCTTCCCAATGCCACTCCCCCCTGGGGCGGGAGAGCCAAACAACCTCCCAGTTCCTGTTGGTAACAGTGGAGAGAGTTCTTGGGGGAAGAGTCAAAGAATGGCATGACAGGAGTCATTGGACCATCAGCTCCTAGTCTGCCCAGAGCCAGTCTGGAGGTGGCGCAGTCTTTGGACCCAAGACTCTAGAGACAGAGCCCCAGCACACTGGATGCTGCCAGGCCAGACGGCAATGGAAGGTGAGCTTCCTGCTGCCCTGAGCTTTTGTAGCTTTGGTGTCCAACGCCCCTTGTATTATTTTCCCTCTGAGTTTATATCCAGAAATCAGCAGCCAAAGAGTTAGACCCACTGTCTGACAATTCTCACTTTCCTGCTGACAGGAAATATTTTAAACCAGAATTCCCACTGCCTAAAAATGTGTCTGAGAGACACTCTGTTATTGCCCAGAGCATTCATTTCTGCCTGGTATACTACTGAGAGGGGAGAGAGAGAGAAAAAGAGAGAGAGAGAGAGAAAGGGTTCACTGATCCCCTCAAATGGAAACTGTGTGTTGACAGTCTGGCATTGAACACAGGCAGAGGAATTGATACCCCAGGAGAGAACCAGAAAGAGGACTTTGGAAGGCAAACAGTGGCACTCTTGCTGGGCAGGATCTGGCAAGAGCACAGTCCCAACTGGAATCCAGGCCTTGCCCTCAGATCCTTTGTAAGAGTCGAGAATGCTGTTGGCCAGAGTGAAGAGGGCAGTTTGGGCTCAAGAATGTTCACTGCTGTGCACAGAGGCAGCCCTAGAATATAAGCCCGTTTCTCATAATATGATACCAGCCAGCAGAATACTCACAGTGTACTCAGGTTTTGCAAAAAGACACTCAGAATCTGTGGCCTGGAAACTAACCCAGTGGTAGCTCACCAGACTTGCATGTCAGAGGCTCCAGGTTCAATCTCCAGCACCACCAATGACCAGAGAGCTGAGAAGTTCCATTGAAAAAAACTATTTTAAAAAATCAAAAAACTTGGAATATTCTAACAACCCTAAGACTTGTTCCTGGTATCTATTATTTCATCCTCCTTATTAAAAAAATAATAAAATAAAACCAACAGGGCTGAGAAAATAGCATAATGGTTCTGCAAAAGCCTTTCATAGCTGAGGCTATGAGGTTCTAATTTCAATCCCCAGCATTGCCATAAGCCAGAGCCGAGCAGTGCTCTGGTCTCTATCTTTCTCTCTGTATCTCTCTGTCATAAACATAAATAAATGTTTAAAATAAATAAAGAAAAAGACACAAAAGGCCAGTGATAAAAAGAAAAAGGCACAAAAGGCTAGGTGATAGCCCACCTGTGTCAGCTTCAGGTTCAAGTCCCTGGTCCACAAGACACACAAGTCCCTGGTCCACAGGGTGAAAGCTTCAATGCTATGGTGTCTCTCCTTCTATTTCTGTCTCTTCCTTTCTTTTTAAATATTTTATTTATTCACTCATTTATTGGATAGACAAAGAGAGAATCTGAGATGGATAGGGGAGGTAGGGAAGGAGAAAGAAAGATACCTGCAGCCCTGCTTCACGGCTTATAAAGCTTCCCCCTGCAGATAGGGACCAGAGGCTTGAATGTGGGTCCTTGTGCATGGTGGCATGCACTCAACTTAAGTGTGCACAACCTGGGTTCTTTCTCTCTTTTTCTAACTGATAAAAAGTCAGCCTAGAGCGAGGGGTATGGATCTACCTTCCAATGCCCAAGTCCAGACGAGAAGCAGTTACAAAAGACAGAACTCCCATCTTCTGCACCCCAAGAAGAAGTTTGGTCCATACTCCCAGAGGGGGAAAAGTACTAAGAGAAAGATGACCAAAGGGCTCTGAACTCCAACTCCATCGGAACCCAGAGAGAGAAGAGGAAAAATGGAGGAACATTCGGTAGTAATAGGTGTATCTGTGACTGAGAAAGGAAGAGAAAGTAGAACCATAGAATAAAACAGGAAGGTAGGTAGATAGATAAACAGACAAGTAGTTAGAGAAGTAATAGTCAATCCACATCTGTGACCTTGGGAGAGCTATTTCAGTTTCCAGTGGAGCGAATGGGGACACAGACTCTGGTGGTGGGAACACTGTGGAATTGTCCCCTGTTATATTATAATTTTGTGAATCAATGTTAAGCCACTAATAAAAATAAATAAACAAGTCATCCTAGAGTGGTTGAGCCCCGGTGAAGACAAATCATGATATACATTAACAAATTAAAATTAAAAAAAAAAAAAAGCAGAAAGCAGGATCAGAGATAGTGAGTCACATTACCATATGTGCTTAGCCATGGGGAGGAAGTGCAGGGCTCAAACCCATTCGCCAAGGGATTCCTGAGTCCTCCCTCTGGCTGCTCTGGTCTCCCCACGTTTCCCAGTCAAGGCTGACTGACTGTGTTTTGTTTGTGGCAACAGCACATACACACCCCCCTTTCTGTGACTCTAAGTTCCTGTCGGATTGTTGTTTGTGGTTGAAATGACAAGGTTTTATTTGGGCTGTTGTCAGAGTGATTGGGAGGGTGAAGTCACCCTCTGGCAGGTGTCCCCTGGCCTGTCAGAGCAGAGTGATGTCACTGGGAGTGAGGGACTGACTGCGTGTGGGGGCAGGGGGAGCGGAGAGGAGCTGGGGACAGCTTGGGCCGCATGGCATGCGGGGGACGTGATGGTGGAAGCCCTGACTTATCACTCTGAATGTGCCCAGGGTGGGATTCTGGGGGATTCCGACAATTTTCATGCCCCTTGAACAAAACCCGTATGTTTCAAAACTGTGGCTGTGAAGTCTCTGTCCCTTGATTGAGTTGGGCCAACAGGAAGTCACTTTTAAAGCTACATAGATCAAGAAGCCATTGGCAAGACAGCTCAGCTGGTAGAGCAGCTCTTGGCTTAACCAGTATGAGGTCCTGGGTTTGAGCCCAAATAGTGGAGCAATGCTGTGTCATCTGTCCTTTAGGTCCTGATGTCTGTCTCTTCTCTCTCTCTTTATTTTCTTGCCTCCAGAGTTATCACTGGGGCTCGGTGCTGGCATTCTCAGTCCGCTGCTCCTGACAACCATTTTTTTTCCATTTGATTGGATAGGACAGAGAGAAATTGAGAGAGGAACGAGAGATAGAGAGGGAGAGAGAATGAGAGACACCTACTGACCTGCTTCACCACTTGTGAAGCCCCTCACCCCCCGCCGCCCCAAAGCAATGGCTCAAACCCAGGTCCTTGCACTTAACAGGGTATGCTATGCTCTGGTTCTCTCTCTCAAAAAAAAAAAAATTCATAAGAATTTTGAAAACTGGACCAGGGAGGCCACTCATTGTGCTGCATCCACAAAGCCCTAGCTTTATCCCTCAGCACCACATTAAATAACAAAATAAACATTTAAATTCAAACAAGAACAATCTGGGATTTTTCAGTTTCTTCTGTTGAAAGGAAGAGACTATTTTCAGAGCTGTGATCACAGGCTGAGAGAGAGGACTAGACGGGGCCAGGATCTCAGAATTTACAAGTCAGATATAAGAATTTGGTGAATATGTAACAAGACTGTGTGTGTGTGTGTGTGCGTGTGTGTGTGCGTGTGCGTGTGTGTGTGTGTGTGTGTGTGTGTGCACTCTTGAAATCAGCTTTTTCATCTCATGCATATGTATCAATAGTTTTATAGTCACACCTCCTCGGTGGAAATATACAGATATTTGTGCTTTCTCTTGGCTATAGGAAATCTGAATCACTATTTGGCTCTTGGGTAATCAGGCTCCCTACACCCCTTTTAAAGGACCCTTGGCTCATGAATTTGCACAATTTAAGTGCTACGGTGCTAAGACCTACTTGGGAAACAGAGGGTCCTGGGTCCCCCATCCCAGTACAATAGCACCTCGTGTCACCCCCAGCAAGTCACCCTCCTAGGCCTCGGTTTTCTCATGTGTCCAGTGGTTTGAGAAAAGGTGGGCTTCATAGGTTATCTGAGGCCCAAGATGAGATGACTTTTCTTTAAAAGAAACTTACAGTCATTGTATTTAAAGAATCCATTAGATGACACTTAATTAAGCAACAATTTAGTAAGCAATTTAGCTAATTGAAATTTAAATAATTTTATTTAAATATTTTTAAATACTTTCTATTAAAAAAAATAAGGAAAAAAATGCCTAGCATAGGGCAAACCCATCTGGAATGTTTCAGATGCTGGGGACTGAGACATGTCTTGTCTCTTCCTGAGCTGCTTGAAAAAGAGAGATGGTGAAACACAGAAGTGGAAAGATAAAACAGAAGGATTGGAGACAGACAACAAGACCAAATGCAGCCCTCCCCCCACCTCTGGAGGCTGTTCTTTTGTTTGTTTGTTTGTTTGTATTTAATTATTTTTATAAGAATATAGCTTCTTTCTTCTTTTTCTTAAGTATATAGTGATTTATAAGACTATAAGTTAATAGGAGTATACATTAACACCGTTCCCACCACAATAGATATGTGTCCCTATACCCACTCCCCTACAGAGGAGCTTAAAATCTACCCTTCCCGCCCCCCGGAGTTTTTTACTTTGGAACAAAACTCCAAACCCAGTCCAAGTTCTGCTTTGTGCTTCCCTTTCTGTTCTTCTTTCTTTTTATGAGTGGGATCATCCCCTACTCATCTTTCTCTTTCTGGCTTATCAAGCTTCATCCAGGATGGGTCCAAGTGGGCCGGGTAGTGGTGCACTGAGTTAAACTGGTTAAGGGCACATAGTGTAAATCACAAGGACCCAGACAAGGATGCCAGTTCAAGCACCTGGCTCCCCACCTTCAGGGGAGTCGCTTCACAAGCAGTGAAGGAGGTCTGCAGGTGTTTATCTTCCTTTCTCCCTCTTTATCTTCCCCTCTCCTCTCAATTTCTCTTTGTCCCTTCCAAAAAAAAAAATGGCCACTAGGAGCAGTGGATTCATAGTGCAGGCATGCAGCCCAACAATAAGCCTGGAGGCAAAAAAAAAAAAAAAAAACCCCAAAAAAACCCACAAGATGGAAGGTGTCTGTTTTCTATCCCAGTAGTGCAGAGGGACTTGTAGGGAGTTATTGCCATTATATTCCTCTCCATTGTTGCAGCTCCCCAGGTAGATAAACAAAAATCAGTTTTTCATATGGCAGTGGGGGTGTATGTGTTCCTTACCCTGTCTGTTTGGGGGTAACTGGAGAACTCTGTTCTGGCCTGAGTACTGTATAGAATGACAGGAACCCAGATATGGTAACACACAGTTAATCACTTCCTCCTAAGGGTCACCAAACATCTGAGCAGGCGAGTAGAGACCATTTTATCTTACTGCTAGGGAAACTGAGGCCTGGGAAGATGCTTTGACTTAAACCCAGTGACATGAAGTAGGCACATCAGCAGCAGAATGAGGTGCCCAGCTACCAGCTGCCTCTCGGCACCCTGTCCACAGTGAGATGCTGATTCCCAGGATCCAGCTCCCCGCCTCTCCCTTCCCATGGCTTGTCTTAGCCCTACATTCATGTCACCCGGCATGTCCTTCCACTAGGGGCTGGAGTGGCAGGACATGTGCAATCAGCCTGCTTTCCTGGATGATAAACAAGTACAGACGGAACAAGTGAACCCTCACCCACCTCCCCCAACCCCCCCCCCCCCACTTTCTTTCCACTGCCTCCTTTCTTCCTCCCAGAGAGTGAAGAATTACAGTAAGTCCTCACTTAGCAATTGTCGATAGATTCTTGGAAACTGCAGCTTTCAGCAAAGCAAGGGGGAAAGGGAGCAGGTGTTCAGGTGTCATCTTTCCCCCCAAGTTGGGGTCTGGGCTTTTCTCATCAGTGGGGAGGGTCCTCATGGCCTTGTTGGAAGGCCTGTTGACCATGAGGTCTCCCAGCCCTGGGCTGCATCCCTATTGATTCTTGGGGATGCTACCCTAGCTTGCAGGCAGTTTCAGCCAAACCAAGTCCTAATTTGAAGCATAAATTACCGCACACCTGAGCAGGTGACATTATCTAAATGATGAATGACTATAGGCTCAGGCTATTGTGTTCATAAGGGTGATTTATCGTCCGGGTTTTGGAAATGAACAGAGGAAGAAATATTTAAATGTAGGCATTTAAAACCCAAGCTGTTCGGCTCGGGGCTGTCTTTTGAAAACTGTCAGCTCTGTCAGGGGTGTCCATATGCATCCAAAGAGAAGGGAGCACAAGCATTTGCTTTAAATGGGATATTAGGCATCCTCCCCCCCCCTTTTTTTCTTATTTTCTTTCTGTATGGGATGTAGCACCTTCTAGGAATCTCTACACACAGTCTTCACATGGGCTCTCTTACAGCTTCTTGTCTTTTGAGACCTTAGCAGGGATTGAAAACCTTCATTGATTTCCTGTCTTACTGAATTGGAGCCAAGATTTTCATCTTGGTAGACCCAGTGGCATCTGCAAAAGACAGAGTTTTCCAACAACAGGTGAATAGAGTGTCAGAAGTTAAAGAAGAGGGGGTAGATAAGCCATCAGATTATCATCAGAGATAAGCCATCAGAGCCATCATATCTCTTTCTCTCTCTCTCTCTCTCTCTCTCACACACACACACACACAACCATGTTTTTGCCTTTTGAACATGGAATCCAAGTCCATATGATGTTTGCTCATTCTGTTGGTTCAAACCCCCACTTCCCAACTGCAGGGAGCCTTCATGAGCCAGAAAACAAAGTCACAGGTCTCTCCCCCCCCCCTATTTCCTATACCCCTCTCAATTTGTACATGTCCTATCAAATTAAAAAAGAAAGAAATTAAAGAAAGGAGTAAAAAAAAAATGCCAGGATTGGTAAATTTGTCATGCAGGCACTTGACCCCAGCAATAACCTTGGTGGCAATGGGAGAGAGAGAGGGAGGGAGTGAGGGAGAGAAAAAGAGAGAGAGAGAGATTTGTCTTGTGCTAATCCCCTAAATAGGCAACGAAAAGCTAAATTTCCTTAAAAATTAAGCTACCCACCAGATAGTCACTGATGAAATCAGAGCAACCAAGAGCCCTCTCTTAAGCTAGAAGACACCAGAAAGACTAACAGCTGCCATCATGTGAGGTTGGAGGAGGGACTCTCTACCAGGGACTTCATCTCCCACACCCTCACAACAGCCTTCATTGTGGCAATTGTTATTCTAGTTTCCAGAAGAGGAAACCAGAACCTGAGGAGTCCCAGGGGCAGACTCAGCTCTGTGCCACTCCAACCTCCCTCAGGTCTTCTCTCTCTACTTATCTGCTAGGAGACATGAAAGGAGCTGTGGCTCCTGGGGCCTGGTCCTGCAGGGTCCAGCCGTCAGAGCTGGAGCTGGCCTTGCCCCATCTCTCTTGACTTCCATCTCCCACCTCTCCCAGACTGGGAACCTGCTCCCTACTCAGCTGATGGAGAAAAAAAAAAAAAAAGGCTTCCTTTTCTTATATTTTATTTATCTATTTGAGAGAGACTGAGAAATATTGAGAGAAAGAAGGAAGAGAGAGAGAGAGAGACCTGTGGCACTACTTCAACACTTGTGAAATTTTCCCCCTGCAGGTGGGGACCAGGGGTTTGAACCTGGGTCCTTGTGCATTGCAACATGTAGACCCTACCAGATGTGCCACCACCCGGCCCTGTGGAAACAACCATTTAACGCTGCCAATTTTTTTCAGTGGGGGGGAAGGGAGTGGGGGTGATAAGGCCAGGGGCATCTGAGGACAGGGAGCTTACATGTCTTGAGAGCATGATGCCTTAAATTCATCTGTAAGATGAGGAAGCACTCAAGATCGTCCTGATGTTTTTCTTTTCTTTTTTTTTTTTTTTCATGTTGGCAAGAGGAGCTGGAGCAATTTTCCAGAATTTTTTTTTTTTAAATAAGGGAAAAAACAGTCACCCTCTCTCTAGACAGGTATTCCATATCCCAGAGCTTCTGGATCACATTTACTTTCCCAACGAAATCTCTGAGTGGCTCAAGCCTGCGCTCCCTTTAAATGGGCCATTTCTTTTATTAAAACAAACGCATGCAAGCTCCTTATATAATATTCTTCCCTCAGAGCCCTGTGGGCAGGGAGGGTTCAGAATCCTGGAATAGTGCTGTCAGGACAGGGTGGGAGCGGGAGGGGGGGGGTCACCTTTGGGAAGAAGGTTTGCCTGGGTTGGGTTCCTCATCAATCCTGTCCAAGTCCTCCAGGTGTTCTGGAATTTTCTCTGGATGCTCTACAGTGACGTGCTTGGGTCGGTTCTGTGCAGGCAAAGGCAGTGACCTGAGGTTTGCCAGTGAACACACCCTCTCTCTCCTGAGCTCTGTCCTGCAGGGTCCCTTTCTGTATGTTGTATATTATGCTGATGGTTAGAAAATAATAATAGCAATAATAAACCATTTTTGCTTGTAGGTTGTTTCCGATTTCCTCTAGTGCTTTACTTTAGTAAACATGGAATGATCAACCACTGTGTGCTAAGCACCACAGAAGTACTGGGTATTCAGGCCCTGTGGTTGAGAATGTCACAGAGTCATGGGGCGGGGACCAAAGTTCCCAGCAGCACTCACAGAGAACAGAAAAAGGCAAATGCTTGGAGCTGAGACAGGAAGGGTAGACTGAAAAGCCAGCATGCCAAAGAAGTTGAGGCTGCTTTGTAAAAAGCAGGGGGGGGGGGGGAGAGAGAGAGAGAGAGAGAGAGAGAGAGAGAGAGAGAGAGAGAGAACTCAGGTACATGAGGACTGGGTTCTGAAAGATGAATAGGAGTTTGGAAGTGGGGGGGTGAACTGGAGTTATGTGACAGTCTGAGTGGAGCCTCTTTCTCTCTCTCTCTCTTTCTCTTTCTCTCTCTCTCTTTCTCTCTCTCCCGTCTCAGCATTTAAAACATTCTTCCTCTTAGTATCAAAAGTAACAAGAGACGATGTGAAATCTTCACCTCCTGCTTATGGGTTTATAAGGTTGATGTTTTCCACCAACGCTGAGTCAGAGACACTATGACCAAAGAGAGAGAGAGAGAGAGAGATTTGTGTGTGTTAGTTTTTGTTTTCAGTGAGTCTTCCTGGCATACCCAGCTCTGCCTTATAACTCGGTCCTAAGGCAGCTTGATCTCCTGCTGCTGAGGAGAGAGAGAGCTGGCCCAGGGTTTGATATGCGTCAGGCCAGGGATAAAGCAGAACTGCAGAACTGAGTGAATTACTGCAGGGACCAGCTTGTCATTTTTCCACTGTTCAATTTAACAAATATCTATGGAATACCTGTTATTGGTGGGGGTCAAGTGATTGTTTAACAACTGGTTCTCCAGTAAAAAAGAGAAAAAAAAAAGAAAAGAAGCAAGTCCTGATTTGTAGTGTTTGCCAGGTTTTATGATGTAAACACCCTGATCGTCGTCAATTTTCAGGCCATGTTTCTGGATTTCTGTTTGGGAAGAGGGGCTTAAAACTGGTGCTGGGCCTGGGCTGGCAGATGGAAATAGGACAAAATAAATCCGGAGACAGGAGTGCTCTGTGGGAAATCAATCTCTTCTCATTTGGTCAGAAGAGAAAGAAATTCTGTTTTCATTTTTTTTCTTTTTTTATTGGTAGGATTCATGGTTTACAGTAAGTACAGCTGTTGGCACATGTGTCAAATGTACCAGTTCTCTGCAGAACACTCTCACCACCCCCCCCACCAACCTGGTCCTCCTCCACCTTCAGGAACCAGGACCTGAACACTTCTCTTCATCCAGAGTCCTCTATTTGCTGCAGCGCACCAAACCCAGTCCAAATTCTGCTTTGTGTTTCCCCTGTCTGTTTTTATTTCTCAATTTCTGTCCATGAGTGAGATCATCTCATATTCTTCCTTCTCTTTCTGCTTTATCTCACTGAACATGATTCCTTCATGTTCTATC
The DNA here is from genome assembly GCF_950295315.1 of Erinaceus europaeus. NCBI lineage: Eukaryota > Metazoa > Chordata > Mammalia > Eulipotyphla > Erinaceidae > Erinaceus > Erinaceus europaeus. The sequence continues at coordinate 7,746,716 of NC_080177.1, forward strand.
CCAGATGAGGTGAAGAAGGTGACTTCATCATTCTTAATAGCTGAGTAGTATTGCATTATCGAGACCACAACTCTCTCAAGACACTCATCTGGTATTGGACACCTGGGATTCCTAGGTGGGAAAAGCTTCACAAGTGGTGAAGCAGGGATGCAGATGTCTCTCTTTCTCTCACCCTCTCTATCTCCCCATTCCCTCTCAATTTCTGGCTGTCTCTCTCCAATAAATACATAAAGATAATAATAATTTTTTAATGGCCCCTAGAAGCCATAGATACACAGTGCCAGCTCCAAGCCCCCGCATAACCATGGTGGCAATAAAATTTAAAAAATCAGGTGACAGAGGAAAATGAGGAAAGGCAATAAATAGAAGGGCTGGAGAGACAACATAATGGTTATGCAACAAGACATTCAGGCTGGAGGCACCAGACTTCGCAGGTTCAGTCCCTGGCACTGCCATAAGTCAGAGCTGAGCTGTGCCTTAGTTTAAAGAAGAAAATAAATGCTAAAAAGGCAGTAGAAAGGAGTGTTGTTTCTTGCATTCTTAGTGAATGCACAGCCCTAGACTTCATCTTTTAGCAGTGGGGGGTAGGATCATGTCTTTTGTTACCTTGTTCTCCTTAGAATCACACACACACACACCCCATGGGGCCAAGGCAGAGTCTACTTCAGCCCCTGAGAGTGAGTAAGGCTAGGCTGTTTGGAACAGATAAGTTTCAAGGCCTGTCTCTGGTAAAGCACGCCAGAGAGTTTTTGTGACCTGTTCTTCAACTCTGGAGAGTGTCCAGAGCTCTTAGTGTTGCTGTCAGGGTGACAATTGAAGCTGCCCACCCAAGCGTCTGATCACATGGATGGGGGTGTTCTCCCACTACTCACAGTCCCCGTTGGTCTGTCCCTTTTGTTCTAATGTCCCTGTTGGGGGACTCAAACCTTTGGTTTAAATGCTGATCCCATGCATGTTTGACCTTGCTCTGCTGAATCTCTGACACCTCAGAATAAACTAGTTTATCAGGTCATGTGTGGGAGGAGAGTCAGCTGAAAATGGGTTTCAAAAAGAGCAGGGGAGAGTCTTCAACCAGCTCCAGGTAGGGGCCTATGTGGATGGAGTCACTAGGTGGTGGGACCCAGAGGCAGGAAGGAGACAGACAGCTTTTGCGCAGAGGGAAGGCCCCCTGCTTGTCCCTGAGAGCACACCGATGACACGAAACTCTGTCTCTGAATGACTCAAGGTTCTTGTGAGGAACACGAATATCTAGACCACAGTGTGATACCCCCACATTCCCAGGTCTTTTTCTAAAAGTCCTTGATTGAGCAATAACAGCTAGTGTCTTGGCTCACCGACACACACATTATCTCCTTTGCATAACACTCCTGAGAGATCCATAGGCTTAGTCTCTGAACGGGGTGTGTGTGTGGGGAGAGATATGGCATTCCTAGATAGGAGGAGAGAAGAGGAAGAGTCACTTCCCCAAGATGGTCTTCAGAGAGGGGTCTCTGTTTTTGTTTGTTTGTTTACCCAAGCTCTGCTCAGCTGTGCTGGAGATGGAACCTGAGACCTTTGATGCCAAAAGTCCTTTTGTGTAACCATTATGCTATCTGCCCAGCAGAGAGGGTTCTCTGTGACTGCTATGCTCATGTCCCTGCTCTCTGTCATGGGACCCACTAGGGTGGACAGTTGGTTGGCCCATCCCACACTCGGGGGGAGATTTAATTCTTGCTGGCTCCTGTTGACTTCTAGTCCTGCCTGACCTTCTGTCTGAGATGGTGAGTGGCCAACCACACTTTGTACAGTCAAAAGGCCTTGTCTAAGGGAGCAAGCCAGCCTGTGTCCACCTCTGCCCCTAAAGAGGATGGTGTTTCGACTGATTTGTCACATACGTAAACCTGTCACTTGCTCTATAAATCAAGAATCGATGTATTCTGAGTGGAGTCCTCAGTGCTTCTCCAACTCACAAAATGTGATACTTGTGATCTTTCCTTAGCAGTTAAAAAAAAAAACAAAAAAAACTTGATTTTCTAGTCCGTTTTTAAAAAATATTTTATTTATTGACTTCAACGAAAGAGAGATAAAGAGTGAAATATACAGAACAAGAGAGACTAGAGCCCTGCTCACCTCTGGCTGCTGATGGTGGTGCTGAGGACTGAACCTAGGAGTTCAGAGCCTCTGGCATGAGAGTCTTTTGCAGAACCATTATGCCGTCTCCCCATATCCCTGGCTCTTTGGAACTTTCTATAAAATTATGAACCTGAATTAGCAAAATCATGGCATCTTACGTTTTATGGGCAAACAACTATGTATTATACACTTGGATTTAGTTTTGTAGGTGTGCAGAGGTAGGTGAAGTGAGTGTGTATGCATGTATGTGTTCATGCCCCTATGTGTGTGTACATGTGTGTGTGTGTGTGTGTGTAGAAAGAAGAAAATGCTCCTAAACTCAGCAACATATTTTATTAATTCACTGTTTATAGATAAGGATAAAATATAGCGGGGTTCCTGCCCTCCCCCCAGGTAGTGCCATTGGCTTAGCAATTGTTGGCAAGAGGTGAAAACGTTTCTGTCATGCGGCTGTCTCCTTAGTGCCAGATTTTAAGTTCCTTCGCTGTAGCTTGCCCAGCAGGGAAAGCCTGGGCCTTTCTCATGGCACAGCTAGAACACTGACATATATCTGAGATATCTGGTAGATTTACAGGCCTGCAGTACACACACCAAGGTGTCAGCCCAGCTCCAGGAAGACGGAAACTTTTAGTAAAAACCCATTTGTGTGGGGACAGGCAGATGGGGCCCAACCTAGAGACTACTTGCTGGACCAGATCTGCGTGCAGTCCACTGCTTCTTCCCCTCCGCCCCGTGTTGGTCAGGGGGTGCAAAGCAGAGCCTGCTGTCATTTTGTAAGGTGCCACCGATGTCCTCAGCTGGGCCAGGAAGGAGTTAATCTCACCAGGGGGGTGGGGGCAGCTCTTACATAACTCATTCATCTCATGGGTGTTTTTCTGTAAACTCTGCCAGAACTAATTTCACGGTTTTAAAACAACTCATGGTAGCAAAAGAATGTATAATGAGCTGCCACGAGATCAGATTGTTTCCCCGTTTGTAAGGAATAGACCTGTGGCTCCTTGGAACACATTAGGAATAATTTCTCAATTAGGCCAACAAGCCAGGCCTCAGGAAGGGCCACATACCAGGCCACAGAGATGGTTTAGGAAGTTTCTGTCTCTACTGGGGCTCCAAGCCCCTCACCTCCCAGTTCTGCCTTCCCATCCTCAGACCTGCCTGGGTTCCTTTGACGGTATATTACAGTAAGACACTATTATTATTGTTGTTGTTGTTGTTGTTATTATTATTGATTTAATATTGGTTTATAAAATTACCCGAGTTCCATGTCCCCATTTCCTCTATCGGAAACTGCCGCAGTCCTCCCAATGTCACAGATACAGGTTGACTATTATTCCCTTTTGTTGCCCATGTTGTAGTTATTGATGTTGTTGTTGTTAGATAGGACAGAGAGAAATGGAGAGGGGAGGGGAAGACAGAGGGGAGGAGAGAAAGATAGACACCTGCAGACCTGCTTCACCACCTGTGAAGTGACTCTCCTGCAGGTGGGGAGCCGGGGGTTCGAATCGGGATCCTTACACCCATCCTTGTGCTTGGCACCATGTGTGCTTAACCCACTGCGCTACTGCCCGACTCCCTGACTATTATTTCTTTAACTATATGTCTATACTTAAATGTATTTGCCCTTTTTTTATTTCCCTATGGCCCTGCCTTCTCTTCCTTTCTAAGTCACACTGACACCTATTACTATTTCCAAATGTCTTTCCTGTTTTCCTGTTCTCTCTCTCTGGATCCTGATGGAATTGGTATTCAGAGTTCTCTGGTCATCTTCTCCTAATATTTTCCCCTTCTGGAGGTATGGAACAAGATTATTTTGGGGGTGCAAATGGTAGGAGTTCTAACTTCTGTAATTGCTTCTCCACTGGACATGAGCTTTGGAAGGTGGATCCATAGCCCCAGCCTGTTTCTATCTTTCCCCAGTGGGGTAGGGCTTTGGATCATCTTCACAGAGTGGCAAACTAGGAAAGAGAGTGGGACAGTCCCTACCATTGCTAGTTCATAGGAAAGGTATGGTCCTGGAAAAGCCTACAAGAAGGCTTATAATGATGTTTCCAATTGGTGTGACTAGTGATGGTAGAGGGAAGGATCTATTAGAGGTCTAGGCCCACATTATCTATGGAAGAATCCCAGGATTCCCTGGCTAGAGCCCCAGAATGCCCATACTCTTAACAATCCTAAAAACACTTGCTTTAGGGACACTTAGGGGGGTCACAGAAATGTGTAACCATCACCAATACCTACTTCCAGAACATTTTCATACCCCCCCCCCAAAAAAAAAAACAATCTCCTTTCCATTCAATAGCCATCCACTAACTTAACTCCAGGCAACCATTGTTCTGCTTTCTACATCTCTTTGCTCCATTAAGACGCTGACACAAAAGGACTCCACCATCATGTGGCTTTCTGTGCCTGGCTTCCATCACTAAGCATAATGTTTCCCAGCCTCCTCCATAGTGCTAACACCCAGCCCTCTTTCATTGCTGCTTTGTGGCTACATGACAGTCTCTTGTAGGGATGTAGCTGACGTTGCTCATTCCTCCACTGGGTGACAAAACCTCGAGGTCATTCCTACCACTTGTGGTGCCGTGTGAATTGTGCTGCTGTGAAAATGCTTCTGCACGTTTTTGTCTGGACACCTGCTAAGTTTTGTCCTTTTTTTTCAAATATTTATTTATTCATTCCCTTTTGTTGCCCTTGTTGTTTTATTGTTGTAGTTATTATTGTTCTTGATGTCGGCGTTTTGGATAGGACAGAGAGAAATGGAGAGAGGAGGGGAAGAGAAAGATATACAGACCTGCTTCACCGCCTGTGAAGAGACTCCCCTCCTGCAGGTGGGGACCCTGGGGCTCAAACTGGGATCCTTATGCCGGTCTTTGTGCTTTGTGCCACATGCGCTTAACCCACTGCGCTACCGCCCGACTACCAGTTTCATCCTTCTGGATATTGGCCTACTCTACAGTCATACCATCCTGAACACGCCCGATCTCATCTGGGTGTCTAGCTAGGAGTGGAGATGCTGCCTTATGGGAACATCCTCTGTCCTCTTCATGAGGAACTGCCAGATAGTTGTCCAGAGTATCGAGCTGTATTTGTCAATGTACATTCCCACCTGCAGAGTACAAGGACCTCTGTTTCTTCAAACTTCGGTCAACATGTGTTATTTTTTTCACATATATTTATTAGTGATATAATATTGATTTACAACATTGTAAGATAATAGGATACAGGGAGTTGAGCAGTAGCGCAGCAGCTTATGCGTGGCACAAAATGCATAGACAGGCAGAAGGATCCCGGTTTGAGTCCCCGGCTCCCCACCTGCAGGGGAGTTGCTTCACAGGTGGTGAAGCAGGTCTGCAGGTGTCTATCTTTCTCTCCCCCTCTCTGTCTTCCCCTCCTCTCTCCATTTCTCTCTGTCCTATCCAACGACAACAACATCAATAACAACAATAATAACTACAGCAAGGGCACCGAAAGGGAATAAATAAATAAATAAATATTTTAAAATGACAACAATAACAATAATAACAATAGCAAGGGCAACAGAAAGAAGGAAAGGTGTCCTCCAGGAGCAATGGATTTGTGTTGCAGGCACTGAGCTCCAGTAATAACCCTGAAGGGGGAAAAAAAAGAAGATTTATTTTGGAGCAGAAAGAAGCTAGAAAGGCTATTTTAGGCATGTTCCTAGGGGTACGTTGTTGAAACTTAGCTTAGAAAGGGTTTAGTGTGGCTGCTTCTTCATTGTCTACTTGTCTACTGATAGCTTCTTGTAACCTGTCCACAAATTCTCTGTAGGGTTCTGTTCTGTGGCTTTCTGAATAACAGAGCTGAAAGACTCTACTTGAGTGCTAGGTAACTTGTCACTTATTCTAACTGCTGATTGCACAGCAAGGTGCCTGTCATTTTTTTTTTCTAATATTCATATATTCACTGGGAGAAGTAATGACACTGTCACCTACTAATTGACTGGGTGAGATATCTCTGGGAACCTGATCTGGCCAAACTTCATATTCCATCTTCCTTCTCCTGTAGGGAGCATGGGAAAAGCATCAAATTTAAGACCTCGCTCAAGAGGAAATTTTCTGTTTTTATCACTGGTAGCAGGCAAATGTGGGTCTACAGTGGGTGAAGGCAAAGGAGAATGAAGAGGAGTTAGGAAGGGGTTGAGTGAGTCACCTGGCACAGTAGGAAGAGGTGTAGTTGTAAGGAATCAGATGTCACATTTGAGGAAGGGAAGGAGCAAGGAGAGGAGAAAGGATTTCCATAAATTATAAATGGCACCATGTCATTTTCCCCCTTTTCTTTTTTAAAGCCATGGACAGCCAAGCATGGGCAAGTCTGTAAGGTAGCTACAGTCCCAGCAGAAAAATGGGAGAACGTCTGGGCTTTAGGCATGACAAAAACAGTTTGTGTCTGAGAAGAGGAAGAGGAAGGAGAAGTGGAATTGGAAGTTTGAGAAGAAGGATTTAGGGGATAGTAAAGAAACCTGTAATTGATTTAGAGCAGAAAGGCAGAGCTTATAAGTCTGAAGTTGTTTTGCCATGACTATGCCAATATGTTTCAATAAATAACCTCCAATTTGTGTCAGTATCTCAACTGATAGAGCTGTATTTGGGGAAAGAGGCCCAACAATTAAACCCCTCTCATCTGTGAACTCCTCACAAGAACAGGAGCTGAAGCATGGATGGCAACAGTCCAACACCCTGGATACGCCATGATTGCCACCCAGGAGCCACCTGAACTTGGGGGGCATCTCTGTAAGTCTCTGTTCTGAGCTCCCCTGAGTGATGGACTGTCTCTGGGTTAGACACAGATACCAGACCACAGGTCTTCAAGCTAACAGGGCCCTTATCTGATACCCAGTTATTGCACCACACTCTGGGGGTGAAGGCAGAGCTTGCAGGGGGAACCCCTAGAATCACTGAAGATCTGCTTATTTCTCTTATGCTCATGCCAACTGAACATCTTGTCCAGGTCTATAATGAGAAGTGGGGAATTGTTGTGACCCCAACAGGAGTTTGGGTCTATTACCATATGAATGACGTCAGCCTGAGGTGGGGACACAGAAGGGAATGTATAAAACAACCGGACTTTGAGCAGGTCGCTCTTTTTGGCCGCTGCTGCTTCTTCTAGGTCAGAAGCATCTCAGCAGAGGTGCGCCAGGTGTCTGCCATGGCTGCTTCCCCTGGGAACTTAACACGTGTGAGTCTGCTAGCCGGTAAACTTTTAGACCCCTCTGCAGCCATGAGCAACCTTTACCAGAGCTGATACTTGTTTATCTTATGGACTAAACTTTCTATAACTATACTCAGACTTTATGGACCTAGCGTACTCTTAACCCTTTGATAATTGTTTCTTTTGCCTTTTACCTGTTTCACCCTAATAAACCTGCTATTGGTTAAACCCATTCCCAGCTCCCCGCTGTGAATCCTTTTACATGTCTCTGCAGCCACAAACTCCTTTTTAAGTTAAATTACAACAGCACATGACTTCATTCATCTTTGCTTGAACACTAACTTCTCTGTAATGCAGAGGAACACAGGGAGCAGGGAGCTTGGTTCCAGCACACAGAATAGGACCACATAGAACCACGGGCAGGAGATAGGATTCCTTCCAAGACTAGGCTTCTCCCACTTTGTCAAGTGCCCAGGTTCACTTCACTCTTCCTGTCTGGAGGATGCAGAGTTCAGCAAAATATCATGATGGTGATGATAATATTTATATTGGCCTCCTACATTATGGTATTTACAGTAATCCTGAGATGTAGGCCTGATACCAGATACACAGACCCCTATTTTTATTCCCATTTAAAGCTGAATAAATAGTACGTGCGGCCAAGCAGGAAATTTCTTAGAACTATTTCCACTATGAGATCGTGTCTTAGTTGGCTTCCATGGTGGGGCAGTACCTATCAGCCTACAGGGGAACTTCCTTGATGACATCCTTGACACATAGAGTTGATCTCCTGTGAGGCTCTGAGGAGTTTCTGCCTAGTTCCCTGCCTAGAGAGAAGGAAGGGAAGATGCTGCTTGAAATCATAGTTTTTGTGCAGCAACTATTCCAGATCTTTGCTTCATTGTGACACCTGGAGAAATGAAGTGTTCTTTCTAGGAGTGTCCAGTCTAAACAGTTGTCAAGGTCCTAATTCAAAGAAACTATCTTCCTGGAGAGTTTGGCTACCTTTTCCAAGACAGGTCATAGGAAGAGCATGTGTAAGGAATGTTGGCATTTCAAGATGAATCAAAAAGTTAGGTTGTATGGTGGCTGCATCTGTTGCTGCTTTGGTGAGTCCAATAGTAAAGTGACAGGAGTCAGTGATTAGTCTGTGCTTCTGATGGCTGGAGCTGGTTGGGGGCCTAGGGGTGGGCACCACTTTGATTTCTCTCCATACTTGTCCTACCACTAGTCACAAAATGTATGTTGTTTTTTTTTTTTCTTTCTTGAGAGGTAAGGAGTCTCCATGATGATTCCACAGCTGGAAGACACAGCATGGGTGGAGACTTTGGAGAGTTGCTATCATCCCCAGGATACATATGCTAAGATGGTGATGGATTATAAATGTCAGTGCATGTGGCAGTGTTTCCTTAAGGCTTTCAAGTATTTGGCAAACAATGGAAATGAGGTGATTTAGAAACTAAGAAGAGTTTTTGGAAGCTCAGGTCTAGGGTCTGTTTGGAGACAAACCCTTCTGAGACCATTTTTACTAGTATCAGCCTCACCCTACCCAGCTCCCCAAACTTCCATTCACTTGTTAGAAGAAGAGAAAGTTGAAAAGCAGGACTCTGGGTTATGCTTAGAGATTTTGAACTCAAGGACATGAGCAGACACTCATCTGGACAGAAAAAAAAAGAAAGAAGAAAAAAAAAAAAAAAGGAAGCCAGGTTCTCTCTGTGCAGGCTCTAAATGAAGACTCAGCACCATCAGGCTATAAATGACATTACTCAACCACCAGCAGCCAAAGGCTTAGGTTCTGGTTGTCATTTTAAAAATGTATTGGATTTTGCTATCAGCAACTGAAGGCAGATCACAGGGACATCAGTGGCTCCTTTGCCTGTGATGCCAGTGGACATTTGATACCAGAAAGCAGAATCATTGATTTTGCACCCAGAATTTTCTATCAGGACTTTCTTTTTATTTTTTTTATTAGTGATTTAATAATGATCAACAAGACTATGGGAGAAGAGGGGTACAACTCCACACAATTCCTACCATCAGAGTTCCACATCCATCCCTCCGTTGGAAGCTTCCCTATTCTTTAATCCATCTGGGAGTATGGACCAAAGATCTTTTTAAAAAAATATTTGCTGAGACACACCCTACTAGGGAAAGAGAGAGGCAGACTGGGGGTATGGACCGACCAGTCAACGCCCATGTTCAGCGGGGAAGCAATTACAGAAGCCAGACCTTCTACCTTCTGCAACCCTCAACGACCCTGGGTCCATGCTCCCAGAGGGATAGAGAATGGGAAAGCTACCATGGGAGGGGGTGGGTTATGGGGATTGGGTGTTGGGAATGGTGTGGAGTTGTACCCCTCCTACCTTATGCTTTTGTTCACTAATCCTTTCTTAAATAAAAAATTTAAAAATAAAAAAATAAATAAAATAAATAAAAATAAAAAAATATATATTTGCTTATTTATTTATTCCCTTTTTGTTGCCCTTGTTGTTTTATTGTTGTACTTATTATTATTGATATCATTGTTGTGGGATAGAGCAGAGAGAAATGGAGGGAGGTAGGAGGGGAAGACAGAGAGGGAGAGAAAGATAGACACCTGCAGACCTGCTTCACCGCTTGTGAAGTGACTCCCCTGCAGGTGGGGAGCTGGGGGCTTGAACCCAGGTCCTTATGCCGGTCCTTGCGCTTTGCATCACATGCACTTAACCCGCTGTGCTACCGCCTGACTCCCGGACCAAAGATCTTGATAGGATGCAGAAGATGGGAGGTCTGGCTTCTGTAATTGCTTCTCTGCTGGACATGGCTGTTGACAGGTCAGTCCATACTCCCAACCTGTTTCTGTGTTTCCCTAGTGTGGCAGGGCTCTAGAGAGGAAGGATTCCAGGACACATTGGTGAGGTCATATGCCCAGGGAAGTCAGATTGGTGTCATGGTAGCATCTGCAACTTGGTGGCTGAAAAAAGTAAGATATAAAGCAGAACAAATGGTTTAATAATCAGGAACCTAAAAATAAGAATATAGCAAATGAGATTTGGGGTCTTCATGTTGGAAGAAGCTAGGAAGTCTATTTTAGGTCTATCCCACAGGGGCTATGACTTTACTGACTTTTGCCTGAGCCCGACAGCTAACATGCAGGAGTATGTTAGGAGTAGGTGAGCTAGGAGTATTATCTGGGAAGATGGTGTCAGAGTTGAGCATGGGACTAGAAAGCTCAATCAGGGCAGAGATTTTCTTGCTGTGGCTTTTTCTTTTTCTTCCCTCCCAAAGGCCAACCTAAGAAAGACATGTTGGTCTTCACCTGGCAATTTTCACATGTGTCCAAGAGCTGGTCAGAAACACTTAACATCTCCAACTCGGTCACTGCATGAGATGCAGGTTGAGAAGCTGGAGCCAATTAAGAAAGGACGTTTTTACCCTGGGATGTGTGTGTAGGAGGGAGAAAAGATTTCTCCAAAAGGCTATGAAGCAAGCAAAAAATTATTCAGCATTTCTCTGCTCTGTTCATTAAAAGATTCATTTTAGCTTTCGGAATGTTCTGTTGCAATCAGACCTTTTGTTCGCGTATGCCGGTATTTGTAAATAATTATATGAACGTGACATTTTGAGTACCCCATTTCCAAACAGCACGTTCCTCACTGTAACTGTTTTCTGGGGGTTTGGGGGAGGAAACTGAGTGTTTTGCCAGGGAAGGAAACCCATTAGTTAAGTCCTGTCCTCTGACAGGAGACTGCTAGGGACCTGGTTCTCAAAGAGCCTTCCTCTCCAGTCTACCAAAATGAAAGGAGACCCTCTCAGGCCTTGCTTAATCCTGCAGTCTCAGGGGCACTGAGGCAGGAGCTCAAATGTCACTGAGCATCCAAGGGAGCAAGTCCAGAGGCAACCTCTCAGAACATAGTGACCTAGTCACAGTCCAGCTCTATGGCAGACCGCCAGGTAGGAGTGTGGATCTTCCACTCATTCTCCCCTAGTGAGACAAGGACACTCTGAATATTTAACGAACTGTCCTCAGTCCTTGGGGCTCTCTGCTCCTCACACAGGCAGTCCTTGTGCAGTGAACTTTCATGCTTGGCCAAGCACATTCGGATGTGGCTTAATGTAGTTCCTCTCTGTTTGGAGATGACTAAGAACAAGGCATCCAAGCACCGACACATTGAAGATGTGGAAGGGGCCCTAAGAGCTGCTTTGAGAAAGCTACCGTTCCTATGTGGGAATGATGTTGTCATTGTTGGAGAGGACAGAGAGAAATGGAGAGAGGAGGGGAAGACAGAGAGGGGGAGAGAAAGACAGACACCTGCAGACCTGCTTCACCACCTGTGAAGCGACTCCCCTGCAGGTGGGGAGCCGGGGGCTCGAACTGGGATCCCTGTGCCGGTCCTTGCGCTTTGTGCCACATGTGCTTAACCCCCTGCGCTACCTTCTGACTTCCCTATGTGGGAATGAGACTTTGCAATTTGCAAAGTCTGCCCACTGTGACTTTCTTTGGCAATGGGATTCCATTTATCTTTGGTTGCTTTTGAATGGTGAGACCCAAAGTGGCTTCATTCTCAGATGCTGTTTTATTATGAGTTTGTTCATTTAGAATAAGTCTCTGTTCTTCATTAGAATCATGGAAGTTTCAATGAGAATGATAAACGTATGGGGAGAGTATTACTAACATGTTGTTCCAGTTTGTCATAGGATCAGTCTGACTAGGCCAAAAGGAACTTTGGAGATTATTCGATTCATCTTTTCATTTTTCAAATGGAGAAGCAAATGTCTAGACAAGATAACAGCTTACATAAGGCCACAGGTAATGAATACTAATAGTATCCTGGGAGGTAGTACACAGAAGAGTGAATGACTTGTGAGCATGGGATCCTGAATTCAAAAACCATTATTTCCTTTGCAAAAGTGATGTCCTAACTCTTTCTCTCAATGTTAAGATAATAATAATTTAGGTAATAGTAAAACTAAGTTAGATAATAAAACCAAATATTTCATCTCTCTTTTTTTGAGGGGAAGGATGAGAAAACAAAATGTAATTTATAGGCTTTATGTGTTCTATTTAGAGACGAGTATAATTTAGCATATGGTAAAAGATGGTTTTGTGAGATAAATTTGCTAACCACTGGAAAAAAATAACTCTTACATTAAAAAATTCAGTTATTGTCTATCTTTCTTTTTTTTTTTTTTTTGCCTTCAGAGTTATTGCTAGGGCTCAGTGCCTGCACCATGAATCCACTGCTCCTGGAGGCCATTTTTTTCCCCATTTTGTTATCCTTGTTGTTGTAGCTTTGTTGTGATTATTATTGTTGTTGTTGTCGTTCGTTGTTGGATAGGACAGAGAGGAATGGAGAGAGGAGGGGAAGACAGAGAGAGGGAGAGAAAGACACCTGCGGGCTTGCTTCACTGCCTGTGAAGTGACTCTCCTGCAGGTGGGGAGCTGGGGGCTCAAACTGGGATCCTTACGCTGGTCCTTGCGCTTTGCGCCATGTGCGCTTAACCCGCTGCGCTACCACCCAACCCCCTATTGTCTATCCTTCTTATATTTCTGAATAGCCATTTTCTGTCCTTTCCCTTCGAACTGAGGAACTTCCTTTGCCATTTCTTTTAGTCTAGACCTTCTGGTGATGAATTTCTCAGAATCAGTTTACCTGAAAATGACTTTGGATGATCCGGGAGGTGGTGTAGTGGATAAAGCATTGGACTCTCAAGCATGAGGTCTTGAGTTCAATTCCTGGCAGCACATGTACCAGAGGGATGTCTCGTTCTTTATCTCTCTCCTCCTATCTTTCTCACTAATAAATAAATAAAATCTTTAAAAAAAATGAAAATGACTTTGGGTTGCTTGTTTGTTTTCACTTCATTCTTGAATGTAAAATTCTAGATTACCTAATTTTTTTTATTTCTCTTACCTTAAAGATATCCTTCCACTGGGAAATGTTATGCATGTACAAACTATTGCATTTATTTTTTTAAATTTCTTTATTGGGGGATTAATGTTTTACATTTGACAGTAAATATAATAGTTTTTACATGCATAATCTTTCTCAATTTTCCACATAACAATACACTAGGTCCTCTGTCATCCTTTTTGGACCTGTACTCTCCCCCCACCCGCCCCAGAGTTTTTTACTTTGGTCCAATACACCAACTCCAATCCAGGTTCTGCTTAGTGTTTTTCTCTTCTGATCTTGTTTTTCAATTTCTGCCTGTGAGTGAGATCATCCCATATTCATCCTTTTGTTTCTGGCTTATTTCACTTAACATGATATCTTCAAACTCCATCCAAGATGGGCTAAACACAGTGACTGTTGACTATAAAACATTAATCTCCCAATAAAGAAATAATTTTTAAAATGTATCCTTCCATAATCTTCTTGATTTTGCTGTCTTCTTGAAAGAAGTTTATTATCATTCATATTTTTTTGTTTCCCTATATGTAGTGTATCCCCCCCCCAGGTGCTTTCAAGAATTTCTCTTTTTCCTTAGGTTTTAAAAACTGATTTTGGTGCACCTAAGTATGGTTTGCTTGGCTTTTGTACTATTTAAGTTGTATTGAGCTTCTTGGATCTATAGTTGATATCACTGTATTTCAGAAATTCCCTTCAAATACAGTTTGTGCCTTCTCTCTCCTGTCCTTCTGGGACTTCAGCTGCATATATGAAATTTTCTATGCTATGTCTTTGATGATCTGTGATGTTCATGCTTCTGAGGTTCTGTACGCTTGTCTTAATTTTACTTTTCTGTCTGTTCTTAAGATTGACTAATTTCTACTGATCTATATTCAAGTTTACTGACCCTCTCCTTTCATCTCCAATCTAAACTTCAGCTCATCCACTCAATTATCCACTGAAGTTTTTTTTCTCTTCAGTTCTAGGCTTTTCATCAGGTTCATTTTTATAGTTTAGTTTCTCATAGAGGTTCCACATTTATTCAACCAAGATGTGTTTCATATTTGGGGGTTGGTTTCTATGGACTCTTTTTTTTTTTCCTTGAATGTGATAAACTTTACTTTCTTTGATTTGTTTAGTGATTTTTGTTTGGATATTAAGACTACTTGTTGAAAAGGCCCAAGATTTTGATATGTTGCTCAGGAGAAAGTTTTGTTTTAGAAGCCAATTAACTTGGCTAGACTCAAACTCTAGCTTCATCTTCCCTGTGACTTGCAGCAGTCTCTTCTCTGTTCTTTCATCTTCCAGTTGCTACTTACGTATGGGGACCCTGTCCCCCACCCCCTCATCATGTGTGTATAATTTAGGTGACAGTTAAGATTTGTAGCAGGGCCAGCAAGACAGCTCACATGGGCAGGTTTCTGCTTTGCCATCTGTGCATCCAAAGTTTGAGCCTGCTCCCCACTTTACTGGTGGAAGTTCTGGTGATAATTTGTCTGTCTGTTTCTTCCCCTATCTTTGTCTCTATCTGAAAAAGTCAAGAGTGATGAATCCCTGGCAATAGCAAATAAAAAAAATTAATAAAGATGAGGGATGATTTTGTGCCTAGGTTTTTATGACTTGCCCTTCTGTAACTCCTACCCTTACACAATTTCTCCCTAACATGCTTTGTTCCTTTCCCAAAATTGACTTTATCCTTCAACACTTAAGTTATTCTGAGCCAAAAAAACTGCCTGGAGAATGTTCTCTGGCAAAAATTCACAAATTTACAAATTTTGCCAAGTGGAGGCCCTATCATCGGGTAAGAAAATCTCTTCCAGTTTCCGTCTGCTTTTGGATGCACTCCATTGCCTTCAGATGATGTTGAAGGTTTTTTTAATCTAGATATTTGAATTGTGATCTGTTGGAGAATCAGTAGACCATTTCCAGAAGCCAATACTCCCTCAATTTACATTTAAAGTTTTTAAAAACAGCTGGCCTCCTCTCACAGCTCATGGGGGCACAACTAACTAATATTATTAAGACCATATCACAGATGAGAAAACAAGTTTCTGGGAGGTTAAGGGACTTGCTTGAATTCACATGATTTTGTAACAGCTGAACCAGACCTGGGATGCGGAACCTATGTCTTTGGCCTAGACTCAGCTCCAGAAGTGGTGTGATGGACACTTGGTTCTAAATGAACCAGATTCATCCTATGCCAAAGCTCCCAGTACCTTCTTGTGCAAGCAAACAAACAAATGAAAAAATGGGCCTTTTTTTTTTGAAGGTTTTGGAGTCCAAGGGAAGAAGTTGAGGCCTGCCTGGGTCATAGCTATCTTGGAGCAAAGAGCTTTTACCTTTCTGATGTTGGAAGCGCCATACCTGTGGTAATCCCAGAACCAACTGATACCTGCAAGCCTCAGCATGTGTGATTGTGAAACTGAAGCCAGCCTACAAGTTTCTTTTGGGGGGGAAGTCTATACAACTGTGCAACTTGTGTTGTATGTTACAGATCCAGAACTACCTACCGAAATTCTTGGTGGAGCAGGACTGAAAGTTCAACCTGCTTTTGCCCTATAGCTGGGGGAGGTGTTCCACTCTGCCATGTACCAAGTGTCCGCAGGGTCAGAGCCACAGGAAGCCAAGAATCCTTCTCAGACTGGGACTTTGCCTTCCCTCCCCTCCTGGTTCTAGATGCCTGTTTTTGTTTTTTTGTTTGTTTTGTTTTTGTTTTTTAACCTCTGTTTATACCTGGATGCATGTTTTTATACCTGTGTTTTCAGGTGCCTGTTTTTACCTGTGTTTTCAGGACTTCTGTCAGTCCTGAACTTTCCTCCTGAAGCTGTGATATGGTGTAAAGTTTAAGTCACATTTCAGCTTCTGGAGGGGAAAAAATATAACATCGGTCTCTACTCATGCTCCTTTCCAACCAACCCTCACCCTAGCCCCCACCCCCAGTCCCTTTCAACATCAGTATTTGTAAGAAGCCAAGACTTCCCAAAATGTGACCTTACAGAATCTGTAGGTTGCCGGATTATAGGTAGCTCCAGCGGATCGATGGACAGTAGCATGTGGAGACTGGAGTTAGCAATACTGGCTTGTCTAGTTGGAAGTTGCTGTGAGCAGAGGTTTAACATTCTCGCCACAACCACACAGTCATAATTAGGGGAGGTGAAGGACATGTTCACTCACCTCCTGTAGTAACCACTCTGCCATATGTCTGCGTGTTGAATCATCCCAATGAAGGTCCACAGATGAACGCATCAATTACACCTCAACCTGGAGGAGAGACTGGCCATGCATTTAAGATGCAGGTGCTCGAGCCCTGCACCACTTCTAACATCTGGTGACTAGCCCAACGAGTCTGCTGTAGAATCAGTGATGATCGAAATAACTCGGGGGGCTCCCGGGAGTAGAAGGAACGCCTCCCCCCACCCAGTCAAGGTTAAATACCAGCTAAGTGTGATCTAGAGTCTAAGACTGACTCTCTATGAACTGTTGTCTCATCACTCAGGAGTAGCCCTTTCTTGTCCTTCATCCTTTGGTCTCAAGTTCTCGGATGGAGAAACGTGATTCTTGGAAATCAGTTCTGGCTCCGGCGCTTATCACTGCCTCCCAGGGGCTGCTGAGATGGTCAAGAAGTCTGCCCTCTCCAGAGCTGTTCGGTTGAGTCTGTCTCCAACAGCACCCTCCAGAATGCTTCCTTTTCTCTTGCTGTGGCCGCCATGCTGCCAACACATGCTACTATGGGCTTCTTAGGGGCCGTGAACTCTGCTGGAGAGCCCGGGGTAGGCTCAGCTCAGACAGATAGAGTACATGCTCTCCTGTGCACAGATATCCCCTCTTATGCTGGGAGGCCTTTTCTCATGCTTTGTTCGGAGCTTTATGGTCCTGGGAGACCTTAAAACTCACATATGTCTCAATCCTTTTTTATTTTTATTTATTTATTTTACCTCCAGGGTTATCACTGAGACTTGGTACCAAAACTTTGAATCCACTGCTCTTGGAGGCCTTTTTCTTTTTTTTTTTTTTTTTCCATTTTATTGGATAGAACAGAGAGAAATTGAGAGTGGGAGTGGGAGATACAGAGGGAGAGAGACAGAGAGACACCTGCTTCACCACTTGTGAAGTGATCCCTCCCCCTGCAGGTGGGGAGCCAGCCGGGGGCTCAAACCGGGATCCTGGCGTGAGTCCTTGCACTTCATATTGTGTGCGCTTAACCCTATGCACCACCATCAATTCACCCACCCCACCCCCATTCTTTTCTTCTTAAAGAAAGTTCTCCAACTTGTCTCATCTGTAGCCACCTCAAACCTATACCTGCCTCCAAAGAGAGCTTATAGCCGCTGGCAGAAAGAGGATGACACATGTATTCTTTAAGTACCACATGGAGGGTTGGGTAGTGATGTACCCAGTAGAACTCACACATCACGGTATACACAAGCCCCAGAGCCCCACCTGCAGGGAGGAAGCTTCATGAGTGTTGGCGTAGTGCTGCAGGTATCTCTCTTTCTCTTTCTTTCCCTCCCTCCCAATCTCTATTAGAAAGAAATCAAAATAAAGAAAGAAGTGATGGATTCCTTGTGCAGGCACAGAGCCCCAGCGATAACCCTGGTGGCCAAAAAAGGTTCCATGTAGTAGATGTGATGCGAGTCCCCTTCTGCACCTGTGGGAAAAGCAACTTGTAAGGAAGGAGGATGGTCAGGGAGGACTTCCTGAAGAAGATGACGCTGACCTTGACCACGAAGAGAGTGAGAGAGGAGGAGGCTGGGCGGTGGCACAACGGGTTAAGCGCACATATTACCAAGCACAAGGACCTGGGTTCGACCCCCGCCCCACCTGCAGGGGTTCCACTTTATGGGAGGTGAAGGAGGTCTGCAGGTGTCTATCTTTCTCTCTCCCTCTCTCTATCTCCTTTTCCTCTCTCAATTTCTCTCTGTCCTTTCTAATAAAAAAATCAAAAATAAAAATAAAAGGGAAAAATGGCCACTGGAAGCAATGGATTCATAGTGCTGGCACTAAGCCCCAGAAATAACCCTGGTGACAGAGAGAGAGAGAGAGAGAGAGAGATGAGGTCTGGTGTGTGTGTGTGTGTGTGTGTGTGTGTGTGTTGTGATATTAATGTACGAACATACTTCACTATTTGGGGAACCTATTGCTTGAGGTAAGGGACTTAAATTGCAGGTTGGTGAGGTGGCCCTGTTTCCATGGATTGTGGATTGGCCCATAAAGCATGTCTTATCCCCAGGGTCCTATGCCCAGCTTACCAGTCTTCCTGGCCTCTGAGAGACCTCTTGGTTGACTGGATCAATAACAGCTCTTCAAGGAGAAAGAACTCTCTCCTCCTCCCCAGCTCCTCCTGGCTAACTCCTCCAGCCCTACTCCGCTGTCAGCCTGGCAAATCAATATTTCATTCTGAAGAGCCTCGTTTGATGCCAGTTCTGCTTATTTGCTTTGCCACCGCCACTGTGGGCAACGCTTTGTGGGTCTGTCAGTATGTAAATTAAACCAAGCATAGATAGCTTTGTGTTGCTTAATGTTCAGCTGATAAAAATTAATGTGCTGTGAAATGAGCATTTTATCTGACTGCAGATACAGTGACGGAGTTAATTAGACAGGGAGAGGGAAGATGTTATTAAGCGGAAGGGGTGTGTGTGTGTGTATAGGGGGGGTGGCTTCTCCTGGACCCGACCCTCTGATGGCAGGATGGACCTGGGTGTGGCCGGGGAGGCAAAGCAGCAAGGCAGGGAGCTCTCAGCCCTGTGCTGCTAATGACTCCCCAAACTTGCCCCGGGAGGAGAGGAGGGAGGCACAGGCCCAGCCCAGCTAGCCACCTCCAGCTCGCTCGCTGCAAAAATGCCTACTTCAGCATTTGCTGAGGCGGCTCCTTCCTGGTGTGGAGTCCCTGCCT